>NC_134578.1:84026780-84326780 GCF_050947875.1 Dermacentor variabilis
TGATCATTTGAGATCCGCTTTTTATCTTGTATATCTCTTCTTTTTTATCCCTTATGTGCATCCAAACATTTTGTGGCGAAGATTTCAGGAACACAGAAAGCGTTATGTTAAAGTACTTTCGCTTAGAGTCCCGTAACGCTTATTTCAGTTGAGCCCACAAATGGGATACCTGGGTTGGTATCCAAGTCCTCAGCCAAGTTCAAGTGGGTGAGGACTTCTATAGAGATTTATACAGTACCAGCGGTACCCAACGCGATAATGGAAGAGTGAATAGGCTAGAGGTATTTCACATCCCACATGTAATGCTGGAAGAAGTAAAGAAAGCCTTGGGAGCTATGCAAAGGGGCATGGCCGCAACGCATGCCCTTCGGCCTATGAAATGCCGAGCAAAGCTTCCAGCACTTTACTGACATCCTCCTTCGCAGCCTACCCTTTGTTATTGCCTATGTTATTGAGGGATTTGTTGCCAGCTCTATGTCGTCCCAGCAACTCAACCATCTCCACCTCGTTTTTAAGTGTTCGACTGAACACGGCCTATTTCTCAAACAAAAAATGTGTGAATTCATAGAACACTCTTAATTCTTGGGTCACTTGGTTGACATCAGCATTTAACCCCTCTCCTACAAAGTGAAAGCCATCATAGGCATTCTGCATCCAAATTACTGCAACAGTTGAACAATTTCATCAACTCATCAACAATTATTGAAGCTTTATTCCTCTGTGTGCCAATATCATGTAGCCTCTTGAAGCCCTGCTCAGTTCCGCAACATCTACAGCAACTTCCATAAGTCGGCTGATCCTCCTGGCACTGCCTTCATCACAATCTTTCTCCTGTAAACTTTATGGTACACGCTCAGCAGGATGCTAAAATGACCTGCACATTTGAAGCTTCAAAATGAGGGGTCTAAGGCGAGCTTCAACAGCTAATTGATGCCCAGTGGATTAATGGATAAGATGGTTGAAGTGGCTGAGGAGATCTATATATATTTATAGAGTGCCAGTGGCACCCACGACGGTAATGGAAGACGGAATAATCTAGAGGAATTGGACATCACACAAGTAACACCGGAAAAAGTAAAGAAAGCCTTGGGAGCTACGCAAAGGGGGGAGGCAGTTGGGGAGGTTCGGTATGCAGCAGATTTGTTGAAGGATGGCGGCAGATTCTTCTAGAAATACTGGCCACCCTGCATACGCAATGCGTCATGACCTCGGGAGCACCGGAATCTAAGATGAACGCCAACATAATATCCATCCATAAGAAAGGGGACGCCACGGACTTGAAAAATTATAGACCGATCAGCCCAGTGCCCGTTGCCTACAAAGTTTTTACTAAGGTTATCGCAAATAGAATAGAATAGAATAGAACTAAAGGAGCACGAAAGATTTCCTAAAGGTTACTCAACAGTAGACCATATTCACACTATCAGTCAGGTGATAGAGAAATGTGCGGAATAGAACCAACCCTTATATTCAGCTTTCATTGATTACGAGAAAGCGTTTAACCCAGTCGAAACCTCAGCTTTCATGGATGCATTACGGAAGCATGGTGTACAGGAGCCGTATGTAAAAATACTGAGAGATATCTACAGCTCTTCGCAGCCACCGTAGTTCTAAAGAACAGCAACAAAATACCAATAAAGAAAGGCGTCTGGCAGGGAGATACGATCTTTCAATTGCTTTTAACAGCGTGTTTACGGGAGGTGTTCAGAGTCCTGGATTAGGAAGAACGGGGGATGAGAGTTAATGGAGAATACCTTAGTAACTTGCGATTGGCTGAGTATATTCTCTTGCTAAGTAACTCAGGGGACCAATTGCAATGCATACTCACGGACCTGGAGAGGCAAAGCAGAGGGGTGGGTCTGGAAACTAATCTGCAGAAAACTAGAGTAATGTTTAACCGACTCGGAAGCGAACAGCAGTTTACGATAGATAGCCAGGTACTGGAAGTGGTTAGGGAATATATATACTTAAGGCAGGTAATGACCACGCATCCGGTTACGTGACTGAAATAATCAGAAGAATGCGCAGCGGTGCCTTTGGCAGGCATTTTCAGATCATGAACAGCAGGGGGAAGCACGTATGGGGAAGAAACCTGGAGGCTTAAGAAAAGGCTTCTATTTAAATTGAGCACGATGCAGGGAGCTATGGAAAGAAGAATGATGGATGTAACGTTAAGAGATAGGAAAACAGCAAATTGTGTGGTAGATGTAATCAATTTGCGTTTGTTCCATGTTGAAATGAAGAAAAAGAAATGGGCATGGCAGGACCTAATGACCATCGGATAACCGACAGTCATTAATGGTTGTGGACTGGATTTCAAGGGAAGGGAAGCGTAGCAAGGGGCGGCACAAGGTTAGGTAGGCGGATGAGATTAAGGAGTTTGCAGAGACAACATGGCCACAATTAGCACATGACAGGGGTTGTTGAAAGAGTATGGGAGAGGCCTGTGCCCTGCAGTGCGCATAACCAGGTTGATGATGAAGGTGAATATTGCTCACAATATATATATATATATATATATATATATATATATATATATATATATATATATATATATATATATATATATTTTTATATACATTGATCTATATATTTCAGATCTAGTGGGTAGAATTGGTCAAATGAATACCTATGACGTAGCCAACACTCGGAGAACTGATTAGCAGCCAGATGGATCTCATGAGCTACCAGGTCAAGTAGAGGCAAAAACATAAGTCAAATAGATGATGACCTTAGAAGTACGTGCAAATCCGGCGTGTTTTATTTTTTAGAGCCTGTTATTTTCATTGAACAAGAGCACATAATTAGTCCTGTCTGTGAAATGAAATGGTTGTGGTTTGATGCGTTATACTTTTCGGGAAATAAGCTTTCGTGGCTATCTGTAAACTGTATGCATCAAATGTCAACCATATTTGCTTTAGCAGCAATAACTTGAGGGGTCTATTGCTGTGCCTATAAATTGCATCATCGCTTTTTTCAGGTTATGAAAGTGAATAGCCAGACTCCATTGCATGCTCAAAAGCTGCAAATGCCAGGACTCCCGGTTAGGCGTATGCCTTGAACATCCACTCGAAATCTACCTGTGCCTCTAATTTTGATTGGAGTCCTGCTTTGTCTGGTTATAAATGTCTCCTGTTTGCTGTATCAGAATGACAAATTCTCTATCTAATAGTAAACCGGTCATATCACACACTTAACTAATCAAAATAGGTCGAACGAGAGAGTCGGCAATGTAATCATTACCTGTTACAGCGCTGTGGGAATGTTTCCGTTACCGCAAATAAAACAGTTTGCTTCAAATATTCCCGCGCAGCGTAATTAAAATTTATGAACTCAAATGAACTCAAGCTTTCCTGAAAGCTCGCATAAACTGCAGTGGGCACAATTAGCATGATTTTAAGTGTCGAAACGGGACCAATAGCGAACGCCTCATTTTTTGCCAACATCGAACTGTAACATGTGCGACACCTAGAAACCGTAAGAGCACATGAATCCTGATATGGAATGTATGCAGAGAGGTGATGATAGGAAAAAAAAAAGCAATATGCACAGCTTTAAATATGTGTTGCTTTATTTACGTCAGATTCTAAAGAAGGTTTTTGCCAATTTGTTCTGCTATCTTGGATAGCTATCTGCTATCTGAGACAGAAATACATTCGCCCACAACCCGAGAATATGCGAGAACCGGCCAAATACGTGTCCGCGCCTCCAAACACTTAGTAAGAGACTCCCTGCACTCAATGGAGATACGTTTTGTTGGTGCGGAGAGCGGCTAAATCTTGCCTACGTTCCGTGCACATGTAAAGTGTGAGCCTCAAGTTACTATTCTCCCCTTACGAAGCTAACGCCGAGATTTGGCTTGCTAGTGAAGAGCTAAAGAGCCAAGGACCTCTTCTGGGACAATTTAGCGAACCGCCGAGGCCAGTTGAGCTCTGGACTCAGGGACCCTCCAGCCGCCGAAAGCCTTGAAACTAAGGTTAACACTTCTACCTCCGCTGTGGATATAAGCTCGGTATTTTACCCTCTCGGGGATCGGCCAACGCATTCCTTTCGACATTAGGGGCGTAAGCCGGCAAGGGTACACGCCTCCTTCCACCTCCTCGTGAGAACGCATACCGGTATTTCACCATCTCCTGGATCGGCGACCACATTGCCTTCCCTTATACGGTTGGAAGCAGGTCAGGATAGTCCTCCCACTTTCTCCTCGGACCGCATGCCCGGTATGGCAGTTTCTCTGATATCAGCGCACATTTTCCAGTCGCCTGTACTGACGTAGGCCGGCCAGTATGCGCCTCCCTACTTCTCCTGGGAGCGCATGCCTGGTCTGATCAACGTATGCTGTGCGGAAATATTTGTCGCACTTTATGGTATTCCCCTTAAACTAAGCATGCCGATAACTCTGGAGCAAGTCATTGTAACACATCTATACATCGTTCGTTGCGACGATGTCGATACGTTTTGTGTGGATTAAGGTAGGTGAATTAGCATGAACCACCTATGCTGTATAATTAAGCAAATATTTATTGTTAGACATGGAACAGGTAACATTTAATAACCGGCCAGGAAGGCAAGGTTTATTGCAAGCGAAAAATGGACTTCAATCAAAACTAGAGGCGCAGACACACTTCCAGTAGACGTTCAAGCATATGACTAAATAGGAACAATGGTTTTGGCAGCTCTTCGTGCCGGCATTGGTGACTGCGAATCCGCTACCAGGACCTGCATGAAAGCTATGAAAGAATTTGTTGGCGCATGAACTCACAGCCCCAAGTAATTTACTGCCCGTATGCAAATGGGATTGGAATTTGGTTCGCACCGTTGGGTATTTAACACGGACGCGCAATTCGTGATACGGCGCACTCGTGAACCCACAATCTGCGTACGTCTGAGAACGCCCTAGATCTGTGCTCGTTTGCTATTACAATAATAAACTATGAAAACTCGCATATCTTATTTTCCAAGAACTTCGGTACGATTCGCACGAGGTGACGTTTGTATTGACTATGCTCTGACCTTTACTTGACGTGGCGTCTCATGCAACACAGTTGTCTGTCAATGGGCAGTCTGACCATAGGCTTAGTAAACGAAATTCATTTCGTGTGGTTTGCCCACGGATTTTCATTAAGAAGACTTCCATTCTTTTTTCCGTTGGGAAAGTATGAAACCCGTTATGTGCAATGCATCTGATGTTATTGAAACCCCAGACACGGAAGAAGTTTATTAAAGGAGTGCTCCCCATATCCAAACAACATTTAGACACCTCAGAATACCTTCTATGTATCGTTAAGACAGGTTAACGTAAACAGGGGAATAAAGCTTTGCTATAGATATGAGTCGTGTGGCTACAGCACCAAAGCTTGCTTCGGAACAGTATTTAACGTGGTACGCTCAGAAGCGCTCAAAAGCATACAATTTAGATCAGGCAACTTAAGTTCTACCCTTACGTAAATACCATGAATATGCGCACGCATGATTCAACATATCTTCACAATACCGAAACAGCCACATCCTACGTATAACAGACACTAATAAAATATGGCTGTGCAATGCTGCAGCACAACCCACGCAGTGCATTCCTATGTTCAAACTATTATTAGCACTGGTGTTCCATGTGATACTATAATTGTTTCGCCCTTTGTATCAACTCATGAGATTTGATCTAGAAACATAATTTTAGTTTGCAATATTTTGTATCTTCCAAAATACCACCCGATGGCTGACTACTGTGGAGAAATTTTGATTCCTTCTAAGAGAAATATCTGTGAATGCATAGCACAAAAAATCATCAATAAAGATTGAAGGAGCTCGATAGCGTAAGCAGCTGGCATTGTTACTTTTTTAGCGCTGTTGTGCTATAAAAAGTATTTCTTTTCTTCAAATTATAAGGTAGGCTTATGTACAAATACTCGAGAGGCAGGCGAATTGAAATTTAGGTAGATCCTCAAAGAAAATGGGAGAATTATGAAACTTCGGACAATAAATAATCTTACAAGGGGAGTTGGAACGAAAGTTATCCTAGTACAAGCTTTAGCGATGATCTGATTTTGGGGTTCAGGAAAAGCCGGCCACTGGCTTCACAGTAATTGAGTCATACAAAAAAAACCATTCTACCTAGAAACCTACCTTTAACTTTTAGTTGCTCCATTGCGCATCTTCTCGGTTTGCTGTTCTGCTGCCGTCATCATAGCCAAGAATGCTCCGCAGCGATGAGCCAAAGATAAAAGTAATACGAAGAGATAATGAACGTTACTTCACAAAGCTTTAGCTTCTTGTTGTGGGGAAGGAAACTTCCTCAGCCAATGAAATTCTTCGTTTCGAAGGAGATGGGGGAATACTCATTCGTGTCCATTTACATTGCGAAATCTCACCATTTCAAAGTTTTTACACGCAGTATATGTCACAGAGGGCTGCTTTATGGGAACAAAACATGTTGAGAACTTCGTATTGCGTTTATACAGCGAAATACTTTCAATAACAACAGTGTGTGCAGTACCACATGGCGTGACCCATTTACCTTCCAGTACTGCAAGGATCAATATCACAGACTTGAACTTCATCTTAGGAATGAGCCTTACGGTTAGCTGTGATGGAGAAGCGAAATGTTGACAGTGTGAATAAATGAAATTGCATTTGCGCTGAAAACGCGTGTAATAAAACAATTCGTGTTGGTTTAACATATTCCTATGCCCATTAGGTGTTAAATATACCTTTGAAACCACGCTGACTCTCAAGAAAATCAAGTCTGGTGCTCTTGCGCCCTCTTTCAAGCCAGTGTTAGCACACTTGCTTATGTGCGGCACACTGCATACAGGTTCCATGCATAACGCATGCAGATCTCCACATGTTGAAATATAGTAGCATGTTCTGCGATGTCTAGGAGGAGAGAAAAGTGATTTGATGCGGGCATTCTGTACCTAGGGTCGCAAAGCATAGCTGCATAAGACTTCCTCTAGTTAGAAGTGCTGCCACACTGGAAACAAGGCCACATGTAAGGCACTTATCTCAGAGTGCACACTGTTGTAGGTTGCTATGAACAATATTTCAGAAATGTGAGTGATCCTAACAGCAGTCCTGCTTCTATAACGCACAAGAAGATGACTTGCTTACTCAAGAGGTGTATCTGGTGCCGGGCTTTTAATGAGGTACATCCTACACCTTGTGTAAGGTTAGTAAGGATGTACGCTTCTTTTCTGAGTTTACTCATAAAAATTTCCATTATATTTGTGCTTCCGTTATGAAGATATTGGGCAGTCGTTCAAAGGCCCGACGGGGACTATAGGTATAAGAAGTTAAAACGCAATTCGTCGAAAGAATTACTGTCCAGAAGCAAATTATAAGGTAAATGCATAGGCAAATATACTGTCTGCTCACAGACATACATCGACTCGCATCTCCCATGAATAGGCTAAATGCGAAAATCAGGCCTGGTTTTCGATTGCACAACAGCTACAAGGCTGATGAAGATATGACAATAGTTCTGCTTTATATCTTATTTCAGGGCAGAATAAGAGGTGCGCGTGTTGGAGAAGGTCAATGTGGCTGGAAATGAATGCGCTATTCACAGCATAACGCCAATGCAGGGAGGTAACCGAAACAACTCGTTTGATTTCAAATATAAAGAGACTCACACATGAAGAAAAACATTCGGGAACAAGAAGTCAGATAGGTGTTTTTTTAACAGTAGCCTAATTTTACACCTATGCCGCATCTAAAAGTCCGTTAGGTTTGATTGAACATCTGTCCGGAGATGTTACCTACCAAGGTACGTCGGTACGACAGTGCGGGTATGAACGAGGCGGTGGCCGGTTCCTGTTCTGTGATGAAAAATCAACCCTCATCTGTAACTTGCTTTTTACTTGCTGTTAGGAGGCAACTACAACTTGGCATTCCATAGCCAAGGTGCCCAGATCACCTACGCTGGAGCCGTCTGGCTCCAGCGAAAGTATTTCAGAATCTAACGCGAGACTGATTTGGCGAAGTTGGAATGGCGACAGTGCTGCAACTAGAACGGCATCGCGAACCCGAGCATGCACAAAGCAGCCTAAGCTGTTTGGTGCCGCCTGCGGCATGGCGTAAGAGTAAAAATAGAGTGACATGCTTAGGCGTTTACATTTTATTTATTTTTTATCATAATTTTTTTTATTATACATACTTCCAAGACCCCATGGTGCTACAGATAAGAGCGGTCAGAAAGCAAAGTAATATGGAGATATTTATATATATATATATATATATATATATATATATATATATATATATATATATATATATATATATATATATATATATATATATATATAAGGAAAAAAATATTAAGTGATGGCGTCGTGGTCTGCTATATTAAAGGAAGATCTATCCGCGATGTGAATGATGCAATCAGGAAGGTGGTTACGTGGGGCGCGATGCGGCGGAGGCGAGCGCCAGCTGGAAGTATTGCATGGAACCCGGCACGTCGCTCCGTGGCCTCCGAGACACCCACGCGCCGGCGTGCGCGAATGAAGGACGCAGCGGTCAGTGTGTGAATTGTGGAAACGCTGAAAAAGTGGTTTGCTTCACTTTCCGCGTAACAGAACTATGTTTTCTCATATATTAAGATTAGAACCCTAGAGCTATCTTGGCTTTAGGTTGTGTGTATGTCGTAGTTCACGATTTTCCTATGTATGTTGGCTTGAGAAATTCAATTACTTTCGCAAGTTTCTTGCGTCAAACGGATGTCCTAGTGGTGGCTGGCTCGAAAGTGAGACGCCAAAGACGGATTTTCTACGACACACGCACCTTTCACCTTTCTACGACACGTGTCTCGTTTCCTGTGCGACACGCGTACAGGAAACGAGACACATTTCGTCCACAACAGCAAACCTAATTTTACGCTCACCACGCATTTCAATGGCGTTTTAGGTGAGACGCAGCATCTGTCCGGAAATGGTAGCAGCCAAGGCACGTCGGTGTGGTTCCAAATATAAAACGATGCACACCTGCAGGAATGTATAGTTGTAAACTGAAAAGCAGATACGTATTTTTCCCCAAAACTACTTTTTTCACATATATTACAGATCTAAAACGCACTTTATCTCTTATGCACTATGTTCGTTGACCAAGGTTTGTCAGGTTGAATTATATAGTGAAGTATTGCCTGTCTATAGAACCAAAAGCTCATAAACAGGAAATCGGGCGTATATTTTTCACAAGGGTAGTTTATTTTTATATGCATCACATGTTTATCATTTCGTGCCAGTTTTATCCACTGAGCTTCCGTAAGAACAACTATGCGTATCGTTTCATAAAAGTGAATTGAGAAAACTGTATAGGAAATTGTTCTGTGGGCTGTTTCAAATACTGTTGTGTGGGGCTAAAGAACATTAGCGCTGAAGTCGCTGATACAGTATCGCGGTGGTGTTCTTAACTTTGAAACTTTCTTTATTTACCGCCACACCGAAAACAAGTATTACATTTCGGCTCAATAGACACGGAACAGTTCTGAGAATCGATGCATCAGTAATAGATGATCGCCTCTTTCTTCATTGTCTCGTCCAGTTCATTGTCTAGACTACTGGAACAGAACTGAACCAGGACAGTGTGTAATGCTTGCTATCCATAATCATTAGTGCAGAAATTGGTCGCTATTTATTCAAAACTGAAAGAAGTGGCGAAGCAGTATGTGCGGTTTGTCACCATACGACACGCTAAAACAGTCAAATAAGAGAAGTACATTTGATAACCTTTGAAACAAAAGGTTCCCAGTGAATTGAAACCTGCTGGTGAATGGACAATAACTTTTTAGGCTGAATGCACATTGTATTATTCAAATTCGTAACAAACACGCATTGTTCTTACAAAACAGCGAAGTTTCAAAAATGTTTTTCCTGTTCACACAGTGACATGGAAATCTATGTTACCTTGTGGCTAATGAAAAAAAAAAAAAAAAAATATATATATATATATATATATATATATATATATATATATATATATATATATATATATATATATGAATGCAACACTAATACTGCGCGAGCTTAAGCTTCGTAACAGTTAAATAGTTACCTTGGGATAATTGCAGATACACATACAGAATCCTCGCCATATTTAGTGAAGTAGCTTAGGAAATTCTACGGAGAAAATTGTTTTGTGCGATTGGAACGCGAAGGTTCTTCGAAAACCGATATGGATAAGATATCATATTGTCATGTTGGCATAATCTTCCTCGTATTCCACTTCTCCGACTGCTAAAGCATGGTTCGAAGCTGCGATGGACACCTTGAACCACTACTAAAATGCAAACTCCCTCGATGGAAATATTGTTACGAATCTTGCGAACGTATTTATCCGTGAGTTCTTTGCAGCACCACTGTCCATAAGCCTTGGTTATTGTAGAGAGAGCTAATGACCTTACTGCCCAGCTCGTGGAAGAAGTCATCACACTATGCCGCGGTATTAACTGCCTTCCGACATCAGACTATCCTAAGGCAAAGGTTCTCACCGAAATAATAAGACCATTGCGGGTGTGCCTTCAGTATATTGTAACGACGCCGAATGGACAACGATGCGGAGCAGCACCACCAACAAATACACTTTATCAGTCATCAGAGAGCAAAACTAACAACGACTTCTTTTTCTCCACGCTTAACCTAAAATACCGCCATGTTGCGTTTAGTTATCTACACTAATTAGGACAGCAGGTATGCCTGAAAACACGTGCACAGGGCGAGATTTGAAACGATGTGGAACGTGCTTTGGATTATGTACCATTTTCTGTGACCAAGGTTATTCAGGTTGATTTATATTTCGCAGGATTGCTTGCTTGTAGCCCCACATGCTCAAAAAAAGGAAAGAGAACACACATTTTTCTCAACGGTAAGTTGCGTTTATGTGCATAACAACTTTAACATGTGGTTTAAGTTTTACGTACTCAGCTCCTGTAAAACTGACTATGCGTATCTTCTCGTAAATGTAATTGAGATAATTTTTGTCAGTAATTGATCTGTGCTTTGTCACAAAGTGGTTTAAATTTACTGAACTGCTGGGCCAAAGCACATTAGTGCAAACAGGCTGGCACCATATCACTATGGGGCTCATCAATACAAAATGTTTTCTTGTATTTGCCTCCACACCGCAAACAAGTTTTATATTTCAGTGGAATCACAAGTGAATATTTCTGATAATTTATGCATCAGTAATGGATGATCTGCGCTGGCTCCAAATTCTCCTACAGTTCTTTGTGAAGGCTAGTGTAATAGAAGAAAACTAGAAAAGTGTGTAATGCATTATTAGAGAATTACTAGTGCCGAAAGTGGTTCCTATTTTTATCGTAGTTATTAGCTAGTGAAATATTGTATATGCTTTGTTATCACGAGACACTGTAAAGAGTGACGTGAGAGAAGTAGTTTTGGTAACCTGTAAATGTTATCAAGACGATGCAAGAGCGATAAATTCTTAGGCTATTCTCACATTGCCATATGTCGAACTCGTAACCAACAAGGTTTTTCTTTCTTTCGAAGCACCGGAGTAACTAAAATGTACTTTCTGGTCTCACAGCGAAATAGACATCTCTGTTGTTCTTGTGCCTAATCAAAATATTTTAATATTTCAAATGCAACAGTAGTACTGGTCGTTCTTTAGTTTGCAACTGTCCGAGCATTCGCTTGCGTTTATTGGCAGAATCATACACAGAATCCACGCCATATTCTGCGATGTAGCTCAGTAGGTGGTTGGGAAAATGGTCGTTTGGTCTTTTGCAGAGTCAAGCTTCATACAAAACCTACAGGGAAAAGGTACCATATGGTCATGTTGGCATAATGTTCGTCGCGTTTGACATCTTTAGCAGGAAAACCATGGAACATCACTGCCATGGCACTTCGAACCAGTACTCAAATGAAAAAATATCTCACAGAGATAAAGCTGGGAAATCTGGTAACTAGTTTATATCTTATTTCTCCGAACTTCCTATGTCAATATTCCATGAATATTTACGATTGAGCTAATGGTTTTACTGCCCAGCTGGTGCAACAAGTCATTAAACTCAACGGCGGTATTTATATCCTTCCGAAGCGCTCTATCCTAATGGAAACGGCCTTACCAAAATACCAAAGATATCCTGGGTGCACTTTGGAGACATGTTGAAATCAATTACATGAAATGATACACGCTCTGATCCTTCGTGACGGTAGCGTAAGATACTGCCGTTCAGCAACCATAGGAACCTCGTCTTTTGGGCTTCTTTTTCGAGCGTGAGACGAAACGGAATAGGCTACGCCTTCAGCTGAAGCATGGTGGACTAATGCCGACAATCATGACCAATTTGACGAGCGTACGGAGGAAGCCACTTGAGTGCATGGATTTCAAGTTCGCCCTTATGAGCACTACACCACTCCACGGTTCGACATCCGCTGCCGGCCTGGCCGCCAACAAAGTTGTCTACAGCCGTTGCATTGTTGTTCAACGGCAGAAATAAGTGTACTTTGAAACTAATTTTGGAAGCACCACAAGGCACTGTCATCCCGCGTGATTAGAAAATGAATGCAGAATAATGTGTTACCTTATCTGGAAAACTAAGGACAGCATTATAGTAAACCAAATATTTCACATGCTGAAACAATCAAATTTCTATAACGTATATATTGGAGAACTCCATGGTCTGAACATCGAAGAATAATTTAGTGTCTTAACCTTCGTTCACGATTCAAAGGAAAATAAGAAGTGCTGTATGAGGACTGCCTCTATTTCAGGAATGGGTGGTCCTCTTGACCTGCACTGCCAACTGCCCTCTTTAATAGGCGCCTCATGTGTTATAAAGGAGGAGCAGTGCTCAACTCATCTAAGTACCTGACTATACGAAATGGTAAAGAAGCACATGTCATTTAAGTTCAAATATGACGTTAATGAAACCTAAGCACATTCTACTGTTTCAATTATGTAAATCCACAGCACATATATTTAATTATCTGTTCGCTTGGATCGCATGTGTTTCTATTGAGTGCAGCAGATTCAATTGTAAAGAAATTGCGCTGATCGAATCCAACGAACGAGCAATTTTCACTATACCTTTTTTCACAGCCCGACGAGAAGCAAACGAAATTTAGGCTTACGAATAACGGTCTTTTATAACATGCGAGGTGACCGTGCATCAACACACAACGCTGTTACTTTGAACATTTACCTTGGTAGCATTGGCTCTTCACCTAAAGATTGAAAAAAGAAAATACGTAGCGCTCTCAGAGCTCTCAGAGTGCAGCATCTTGTTTTATTGGGATTTTGTGTTCCTGAAAAGCTTACTCGAGCTCATCTAGGATGGCGTATTACTGGCATATTAATGGACCCTAAAGAAGATAGCTGCATTAGCTATTATTGGGCAGGTAAGAGAGCCCACGATGTTTCTGATACTCAGCATGTGCCAGTTACAAGAATAGCATATGCTAGAACTCGTCCCCTGAGACGAAAAGACCTGGTCGAGGCGCTTCCCTGTGGGGCCGAAGCTTTTAGCAGCTATTTGTGAAATGCTTCGAATAACATCGCTTAACACAGAACATGATACGTGCATAGTGTGCTTTATTAAATGTTGCATAGTGTGCTTTATTCATTAGTTTGAGAGCAGTTGTGGCGCTCATATAGCATTAGCGAGTCCAGTTCCTTGCTATTGCAGAACAGTATTCTCACACTTTTGTCACCGTACTCCTAAAATGCCCATATAACGGTCCGTATGCCTTTTCTACATTGTGAAGAGAATACGCCTAGTAATATTCCCTGACTGATGCTACATGAGACCCAATGCGCATTTCGAATATGTTGTGTATTTAAATGTAGGGCACTGTTACCAAAAATATGTATCTGGTTTCCTGTTTTCGAGCATGTACGTATCGCTTTATATTTGGAATCAAGCTGACCTACCTTGGTCGGTGGCATTTGCGGACAAATGCTAAATCAAACGTAAAGTTCATTTCAAATGCGTGGTGTGTCTAAACTTAGATTACCGTCGGGAAAAATACCAATGTCTTATTTTTTTTGTTCCCGAGCTTTTTCTTCTTGCAAGTGCGAGTCGCTCTATATTTGAAATCAAAGCGACGTGCCTTGGCAAGCCGTCTACATAATCGTTGTACGGTGGAAAGTGCGTTCATTTCCAGCCACGTCGACCTTCCTACACGTTCGCCTCTTGTTCCTGCCTTAAATAAAATATAAAGCAGGATCATTGTGGTATCTTTATCAGCCTTGTAGCTTTTGTCCTATCGAAGACCGGGCCTGATTCTCGTATTTCGTTTCTTCTTGGGAGAGGCGTGGCAACGTATATCTCTATGAGCAGTCGGCATATTTTCTGATGGCTATACCGTATATTTCCTATTGTGCATTCATTCTTTCTGTGATTGTGTTTTATCTTCTTATACACATGGTCCCCGTAGGGCCTTTTTGAATGAGTGCGCAATATCGTCACAGCGTCACCGCAACTACTCTGACAAATATTTTTAAGGTGCACACAACAGACACTGCCCAAATGGAAGGTCATACACAGGACAAGCATCTGTGCTCTGTATGACTTTCCTTTTGTGCCGTGTCTTTATTTATTGCCTCAAAATATTTGTTAAATATCCACCAACTAGGCTCATAGAATGCTCGTCTAAGTCACAATTGCTCTGCTATCTTTTACAACTTTAAGAAAAGGACCGCACGTCATTACTGACGTTTGAACAAAGCGTAGGAAATGTCAGCTTCAAAGCGCTCACAAGATACGCCTCCTTGGCGAGCCAGAAATTTTTGGGTCTGTCAGAAACACAAATGCCGTCAACATTGCTTATGCACATAAATTATCGTCCATCACTACCTACGACAGTGAGTATACTGTGAGGAGGGCCTTTCCTGAGGCGTTGTTTCACATCTGGATGTACGTCGAACTACACGAATTCTGATACAGTCATGTTATACAACCCCAAGGTACAGAATACACAATGCCCGCAACAAAGTATATCTTTCTTTCCTTCTAACCCTCGAACGATGCGCTTCTATAGTTCAGCATGAAGTATCTGCGTGCGATATGAGTAGTGCGCTGTATAAAGATTACCCCACAGAAGAAACCGCGCTAATGTCACCTTGAGGAGGACCGCAGAGCAGCGCATCTAATTTGCTCAAGTGACAGCACATTTTCTCATGCAAACTATACACCTAATGGGCTTAGGAACATGTTAAACCTTGTAGAAACGTGTAAATGTGCGTATCGTCAGAGCATATTTCGCTTCTTGAGAAAGTGAGCAGTTCCTTTCGTACTCGCAGCTAATAGTAAGACTATCACAAAGAGGAAGTTCACGTATGCCATCTTGCACCTTGCCGCACTAACAGGCTAATTGATCATGACATATGGCACAGCAATCTGTGTTGTTATTAAATATATTTCGCTACCTAAAAGTAGTTCGCAGTTCTGAACACGCTGTCTTCCCGCATACCTGCTGTTTATGACATATACTTCATGTACAAGCATTTGAATGGGGAGATTTCATAAAAAAAAACGCACGCGAATGAACATTCTGCGTCTCCATCGAAACGAAGCAAAATCATTGTTTGGGGAAGTGTCCTTTTGGAATGGACTAAGCTATAGCTTCATCAAAAAAAAGTTCATACAGTTTTTGTAATTTGTCATCTTTTGCTAATCTCTATGGAGCAAGCCTGGCTGTCATCACTGCTGCAGAACATGAAGCGACGTGATGCGTAGTGGAAAAATATAAATCTAAAAGTTAAGTTTCTCTGTAGAAAGGTGTCTTTTGCCAAAATTATTTACTACCAAGCTAGTGGTCGTCGTTTCTTGCACCCCTTAAACCGATAGTCGCTGAAATTTGCACCGGAATAGTCAATCCACCTGTCTTGCTCAGCAACACTGGGAATGAGAGACAACAATTGATTGAGGACCTGAATCGAGAGAGCATAAGAGTGGGATTGAAGATTAATGTGGAGAAGACAAAGATAATGATCCATTCCGGGGGGGGGGGCAAGAGAACCGAAGTTCAGGATCTCTACTCAGCCTCTAGAGTATGTGAAGGAGTACGTTTACCTACGTCAATTATTCACAGGGGGCCCTGATGATGAGAAGGAAATTTCATCATAATTATCATCATCATCATCAGCCTGGTTACGCCCACTGCAGGGCAAAGCCTCTCCCACACTTCTCCAACAATCCCCGTCATGTAGTAATTGTGGCCATGTCGTGCCTGCAAACTCCTTAATCTCATCCGCCCACCTAACTTTCTTCCGCCCCCTGCTACGCTTCCCTTCCCTTGGAATCCAGTCCGTAACTCTTAATGAACATCGGTTATCTTCCCTCCTCATTAAATGACCTGCCCATGCCTATATCTTTTTCTTGATTTCAACTAAGATGTTATTACCTCGCGTTTGTTTTCTCACCCAATCTGCTCTTTTCTTATCCTTTAACGTTACACCAAAAATTCTTCTTTCCATAGCTCGTTGTGTCGTCCTCAATTTGAGTAGAACCCTTTTCGTGAGCCTCCAGGTTTCTGCTCCGTAGGTGAGTACTGGTAAGACACAGCTATTATCCACTTTTCTCTTGAGGAATAATGGCAACCTTCTGTTCATGATCTGAGAATGCCTGCCAAACGCACCCCAGCCCAATCTTATTCTGATTATTTCCGTCTCATGGTCCGGATCCGCCGTTACTACCTGCACTAAGTACATGTATTCCCTTACCCTTTCCAGTGCCTCGCTACCTACTGTAAATTGCTGTTCTCTTCAGAGACTGTTAAATATTACTGTAGTTTACTTTTGACCCACTCTTACTGTAGATTAATTTTTTAGACCCACTCTTCTCCTTTGCCTCTCCAGGTCAGTGACCATGCATTGCAATTGGTCCCCTGAGTTACTAAGCAAGGCCATATCATCAGCGTATCGCAAGTTACTAAGGTATTCTCCATTAGCTTTTATCCCCAATCCTTCCCAATCCAGGTCAGGACAGGCCGCCATTGGAATATGAACCTGGCAACATTTAACGCTAGAACGTTATCTAGTGAGGCGAGTCTAGCAGTGCTATTGGAGGAATTAGAGGGCAGTAAATGGGATATAATAGGGCTCGAAGCCGATCAATGAGTTAGGGGCAAGAAGGAGAATATAGGAGTTCCAGATCAAGCTACAGAACAGGTATTCGGCTTTAGCTCAGGAAGAGGACCTTTGTGTTGAAGCAATGAACGACAATCTTGTGGGCATCATTAAGGCGTGTGTAATGGAAGTCGGTGGAAACTCCATTAGGCAGGATACGAGTAAACTATCGCAGGAGACGAAAGATCTGATCAAGAAACGCCAATGTATGAAAGTCTCTAACCCTACAGCTAGAATAGAACTGGCAGAACTTTCAAAGTTAATCAACAAGCGTAAGACAGCTGACATAAGGAAGTATAATATGGATAGAATTGAACATGCTCTCAGGAACGGAGGTAGCCTAAAAGCAGTGAAGAAGAGACTAGGAATTGGCAAGACTGAGATGTATGCATTAAGAGACAAAGCCGGCAATATCATTACTAATATGGATGAGATAGTTCAAGTGGCTGAGGAGTTCTATAGAGATTTATACATTACCAGTGGGAGCCACGACGATAATAGAAGAGAAAATAGTCTAGCAGAATTCGAAATCCCACAGGTAACGCCGCAAGAAGTAAAGAAAGGGTAGGGAGATATGCAAAGGGGGAAGGCAGCTGAACGATGGTGTCAGATTGTTCTAGAGAAACTGGCTACACGGTATACGCAATGCCTCATGACCTCGAGCGTACCGGAATCTTGGAAGAACGCTAAAATAATGCTAATTCATAAGAAAGGGGACGCCAAGGACTTGAAAAATTATAGACCGATCAGCTTAATGTCAATTCCCTACAAACTATTTAGTAAGGTAATCGCAAATAGAATCAAGAACACCTTAGACTTCTGTCAAGCAAAGGACCAGGCAGTGTTCCGCAAAGGCTACTCTACAAAAGACCATATTCACTCTATCAATCAGGTTATAGAAAAATGTGCGGAATATAACCAACCTTCATATATAGCTTTCATTGGTTACGAGAAAGCGTTTGATTCAGTCGAAACCTCAGCAGTCATGGAGGCATTGCGGAATCAGGGTGTAGACGAGCCGTATGTAAAGATACTGAAAGATATTTATAGCGGCTCAACAGCCACCATAGTCCTCCAAAAAGAAAGCAACACAATCCCAATATAGAAAGGCGTCAGGCAGGGAGATACGATCTCTCCGATGATATTCGCAGCGTGTTTACAGGAGGTATTCAGAGACCTGGATTCGGAAGTATTGGGGATAAGAGTTAACGGAGAATACCTTAGTAAGTTGAGATTCGCTGATGATATTGCCTTCCTTAGTTACTCAGGGGACCAATTGGAAGGCATCTTCACTAACCTGGAGAGGCAAAGCAGATGGGTAGGTCTAAAAATTATTCTACAGAACACTAAAGTAATGATTACCATTTTCGGACGAGAACAGCAGTTTACGATAGGTAGCCAGGCACTGGAAGTGGCAAGAGAATACATCTACTTAGGACAGGTAGTGACTGCGGATCCGGATCATGAGAATGAAATTATCAGAAGAAAAAGAATGGGCTGGGGTGCGTTTGGCAGGCATTCTCAGATCATGAACAGCACGTTGCCATTATCCCTCGAGACAAAAGTGCATAACAGCAGTGTCTTACCTGTACTCAAGTACGGATGAGAAACCTGGAGGCTTCCGAAAAGGGTTCCTAAATTGAGGACGACGCAACGAGCTATGGAATGAAGAATGATAGGTGTAACGTTATATATAAGGGATAAGAAAAGAGCAGATTGGGTGAGGGAACAAACTCGAGTTCATGACATCTTAGTTGAAATCAAGAAAATAAACTGGCATGGGCAGACCATGCAATGAGGAGGGAAGATAACCGATGCTCATTAATTGTTATGGAATTGGATTCCAAGGGAAGGGAAGCGTAGCAGGGGGTGGCAGAATGTTCGGTGGGCGGGTTTAACCAGGCTGATGATGATTATTATGATGATGATGAAAAATGGGTTGGAGTGCATTCGGCAGGCATTGTCAGATTCTGACTGGAAGCTTACCACTATCATTAAAATGAAAGGCGTAGAATCTACGGATTCTAGTGGTGCGGACATATCAGGCAGAAACTTGGAGACTGACAAAGAAGCTAGAAAAGGGTAAGGACTGCGCAAAGAGCGATGGAACGAAAAATGTTAGGCCTAGCGTTAAGATACGGGAAAAGAGCAGTGTGGATCAGAGAGAAAAGAGGGATAGCCCATATTCGAATTGACATTACGATAAAGAAATGGAGCTGGGCAGATCATGTAATGCGTAGGTTAGATAACCGGTGGATCATTAGGGTCTCTAAGCAGGTGCGAAGTGAAGAGGAGTGCCGGAGAGGACGGCCAAAGGCTAGGTGGGGCGATGAAATGCAGAAATGAGCAGGCGTTAGGTGGGAATCGGTTGGCGCAGAAGTTGGGCATTTATAAATTGCAGGGAAAGGCCTTCCGCCAGAAGACATCAAATAGGATGATGATGATTATGATGATGATGATGATTGGGTCCCCTTTTAAGCTCATTTATTGTCCGCTGTTTCATAATTCTCAGACTGTCTTCGAGCATAGATATATATTTCCCTTCAGATTCGTGATGAGCATTTGTGCAGTATTTGACCTTTACATTTGACGAGAAGATTTAGTTTTTATAGCAAAGCAGCACAAAATAAAATACCATCGGCAGTTGTAGCCGCTATCAAGCTACTTATTGCTATACTGACTATCTTAAATATTATGCTTCATAAATGCTTCCGTTAGAAGAAAGCAGGATCCATCCAATGTAGTCATCCATAGTCTGCTATTTTGGACGATCTAAACACTGGATACCTAAAAATAAGTTTCTAGCTGAATTAAAGTCAATCAATTTAAACTTACAATAAATTGATCGTACATATCGAACACAAGTGCTCAGGTTACGTTGAGCAGAAAAATGCGCTGTGTTTATTGGGTTGCAGTATTACGCACTCGTATATTAACAGGGTCTGATATACGTAGAATGTGGCTGTTTCTTATCATTGCTTATAGGCAGTAAATTGCTTGAGGGTGTGAATTGATGTTCCCATAAATCGCTTAACAGCTTTCCTACAGGTCCTGACAGTGGATGACTTGTCGCAAATGCCTGCACATAAAGCTGGCACCGTTCCTGCTTGGTCATATGCCTTGAACCTTCACTCGAAGTCCGCATGAGCTTCTAATTTTGATTGAATTCCACCTTTCGCTTGCGAGAAACCTCGCCGTGATGTGCATTTGACGAATTCGATCTGTTCGTTGTCTCACAATGAATAATTAGGTGAATTATACTCCATAGGAGAATCATACTAATTCACTAACTCTATTACTAATCCACATCGTCTCAACGAACGATGCACTCATGTTATGATTACCGGTTCCAGAATTATCGGAATGCTTACTTTAATGGGCATAACATGATATGTGACATATATTCCCGTACAGCACACGTGGATGACAATGACGCACTAAAACTTCTTTTTAGAATAGGCGTGCATCGATCGCTGTGATCGTAACATGCGTAATCTTGACAGTCTATGTCGGGCGCCGTCACCGTCTAAGGGAACGCTGATGAAAGGACGATCTCAAAGAAAACATGGAAGGTATGCTCATCGCCGTATTGAGACATAACAGCGTATCGATACATATTGATATTGATAATTGATACTGCCACGCATTGTTCAAGTTCCTTACCTATGCATTTGTATACTCAAGAGATACCACTTTTTCATATCTCGCATAAACTAGAGCCGGCGAGGTCATCATAAACCAATCTTACGAACCGTAACACCGCCGGGCACGGCTAAATTTTTTGGGCAAGTAAATAAAGACTATTACGTTTACCCGAATATTGAAGCTGAACCCTAAGCGCAGATCATGAACTAAAATTCAGACTTTCCTTACCAATGCCCTCTTTTAGATTGCCGCTTTTGTCGATTCATCAAAGGAGCTTCACTCCATGATTTCTTACTATCAGAGAATAAAAAGGAAGATAATTTACTTCCACCAAATGATTATATAAATACTTTATGCACGAGTAAAAGCTATCATCAGAAATGATAACACCACTCGCGTTATATACACTGCTTTGAGCTAACTGTTGCCAAGATTTGAGAAACCTGCAGCCGCGTTGCGCGCATGAAACTAACAAATTATTGCGCACAATTCTTTTGAGCATTTCAGGTTATATAATGCAGGCTGCTCAAATAATAAAATAGTAATAATGATTAAACCACTTTTAATAAAGTGTTGCTTTAAACGCAAACTCTTCAGCGGGGACTCCGTAGGGTCTATTGAATTCTATACAATTTTTTTTCATTGTGACACATGTGTTCTTTTTCATTTTTTTGCGGCTTCGGTAACCTAATCTAACCTAAGACAACGCCACCGGCTTAACTAGGCAGTAACCTTGTGATTAGCCACGTTGCAGGTTTGGCACCCGCATGATATCGCTTAATGTAAAGAGTACCGCTCGAGCCTTACGATAAAAGGCAATTTCTCTTACGACCCATCCAGCCAATATAGTTAAATGAATATCTGCGCAGAAATTTTCAAACAATGGTCAAAGGGAAATAAGTTTTATAGGGCGTTTCAGCAAGTATATTGCGCCCGTCCAGGGCCTTTCGAATAATTCCTGTTCAAAACACGTCCGAATCCCGGGAGTGCATTTTGACAAACGAATCATCACAATGCCTGGGTCTGACCACAAAATCTAATAATAAATGTCTGCTTAGACATAATTTTTGTTTAATAAGTTTCAAGCTGTAGCATCCGCGATAAACGAAAACCTCATCAGATAATTATTTTTTCACTCCAATAAATTTTTTTTCTCATAGTCATTAGTCCAGTCTTTATATATATTTAGTGCCTTTTCGACGGCGTAGCTAACGGGGCAGTCTCAATCATCAGCGCAGATTTTTCTACAGGCGATTCTCTTCCTAACGATATACAGGGTGTCCCGGAAGTCTTTTCCCTTATTACAAATATACAGAAGGCAGAAATATGATACCCATACACATATCTTTTATCCTAAAGTACAGGCAATATATTCAAGTTTTCTTGTGGGCACACGGACTTCATAAATTTCGACCTGTACTCCTTTCGTTCCCCTAACGAAATCCAGGTGATATTCCAATTCTACGAGTTTGTTCGTCAACGTGTCGTGAGGGTTGCATGTTATGATGTCTGCAATTCTGCGCCGTAATGCTGTGGCGTCGTTCAATCGCATTTAGTAAAACTTTTCCTCAACATAACTCCAAAGGAAGAAATCCGGTGATGTTATCTCCGGTAAACACTTCTAATGAAAGAAATACTTCTAGGACACCTTGTGTAGAAATGATAATGATGCACGAATTTTGAGAGAACCTTATTTTATGGTTCAAAATTAGAAACGCTAGAAATATATAGATGCGTATTTCATTACAAAGCACTCTTTGGGCTTTGCCGTTGGTAGGCAGGCAGGTAGCTTTATGTCTTGCCTCCCTTTAAGAGAATGAGATACCTGTGACCGAAGTGCGAATCGAACCCTTCCTGTCGAACACCGCAACCATGTTAGGTCCACAAGCGTTCTTTACATCGAAGCTATCTACCTCTTGCCCGCGTATGCATCCTCCACGTGCGGACATAATGAGAAGGGGGGAGTCGTCTGAAGGAGTCTTTGAAGGCCATGCACGACAGACAGTAGTGGATGGAGAGGCTGTCCTAGTACAACTAGGAAGAACAATCAAGCATGGCCGCGGAGTCGGCACAGCCGACATGTTTTATCGATCAGCAATCCAAATTGTAGGCCACTGTTTCGGCACCAAGCAAGGCACTCGGCAGGCCATCGCGCAGCACTTGAACAGGCTACATTCCTTGCTTAACCAGCTTCTACCAACACCGCCAGGTATCGCTCGAAGGCATCGTGTGTTTAGTTTCCCGGCAGTGGGCTCAACCACGCAAGTGCTTCAGTGGCTCGACTGTAGCTAGCCACCATTGACTCCTTCCTATGAACGTCACTTTCGTGTGGTTTCGCCTTCAGAGAAAACCTTGAAGATTGACGTACACCGCCAGTAGGAGACAGCGTAGTGGGACAGCTTGAAACCATACTTTCTTTACCATTACTGCTACATTCACCCGCCCTGGTTGCTCAGTGGCTATGGTGTTGGGCTGCTGAGCACGCGGTCGCGGGATCGAATCCCGGCCATGGCGGCCGCATTTCGATGGGGACGAAATACGAAAACACCCGTGTACTTAGATTTAGCAGCACGTTAAAGAACCCAGGTGGTCAAAATTTCCGGAGTCCTCCACTACGGCGTGCCTCATAATCAGAAAGTGATTTTGGCACCTAAAACCCCACAAATTAATTAATTAATTACTGCTACATTCCTTCCACCGTTTTACCTAGGCTTCCGGCAGTCTAGAAGGGGAGTCCTTGTAGCGACTGTCCGTCACAATAAATTGTCCCCTGCTTATGGCAACTCCTGTTCCCTCGCCCTGCATCCACGTGGGGGTGATTGCCCCATGCTCTTTCTTGGCAGTGAAGGTGGCTGCCATACAGGGGCGCCATCACGGCCAACGGCACGCCTACTTTTACTGTGGAATAAAGCCATTCGACTCTGTGTTTTCAACCTTTCGAAACGTCTATTTGTAGCCTCCGCTAAAGCGAGCTCGAAACAGCCACAGTCCAGCGATACATCTTGCATTGCCCTGATTTCTGGCGCTTCTTTGTGATGCGAAATAAAAATGCACAGTCCATGCATAGTCGCGGGCTCGCGCACTTTGAAATTCGTAAATTACGGCGGGAGCTCTAGAAAGGCGGGGGGCTATTTTTAAATGCAAAATCTTTTAAACTCTTGCCCTGAGCACGTGTCCAAAGTCATACCTGCAGCCATGAATAAAGTGCAGATAATTTTAAAAGCAACTTCCCGATCGGCAAGGTACTTGGAAGAGCACTCATAGACTAGCATTCGAACATCTAGATAACAGTGACCTATTCAGCTACATAGCTGTTGCTAATTTCACCTGCATCAACAACTTGTTTGAAATTCTCATGAAATATCATATTAGAGACGTAACACAACACAAGGAGCATTTTTGATGTAAGGTGCTTACATACATGAGAAACGAGCAACGAAAATAAGAAACAAGCTAAACTTCTAAAAAAAATGCGGAAAACCATTGTTCTAGTCACAAAGGAACTGTATCCAAAATGCTGTAGTAAAGGCAAGAAAGCCGAAAGTGCCAACAAGAGATACTTCCGAATGGTTTTGCACAGATTGAACGAAATATACGATATGAATAGGTACTGAAGATTATTTGACGGAGCAGCTCTAGAATAAAACGAAAAAATATCAGCAAGATAAAATTATGCGGCAGAACGTGCGCAAGTGTTCAAGGTACACGGGAGTCTATACAAGCAACATTACCTTAAAAATTTGACAGATAAAATGAAGCAAGAGGCTATGGTCTCGATAACAAATCAATGTTCTAGTGCACCTACGAGACTGTTCAGTTGCCACGTTTTTCGTTGATCATAGAAGCCTCCCCAATAAATTTCCGCATCAGAAATCATTCGCGAACCAAAATTTTTAACATGATTTAAAGCCGTATTTCCGCATGGATGGCTAGGAGCTTGAATACCGGGAGATTAGAAAGGCCCCTAACAAACAACATATACATGTTAAAACGCCATATAAACGGCGTTTCGATTTGTCCCCTATATAAAAAGTTCCACGCTTAGCATTCAAGCAACTTGATATCATTCCTCGTGTCGCAATGAAATTTATTTTTTCATTTATTTATTTATTCATTTATTTATTTATCTATCTATTTATTTATTTATTTATTTATAGGGGGGGTGGTACGTGGTTGAACGAGAACAGAATCTAAGGTTTGTGGATAAAATCAAGAAAAGCAAAGAGAAACAAAGCACAGATATACAGAAAGCACATAGTGCAGTGCTTTACAAAAAGCAGTCAAATTATAGCGATACGCTACACTTTACATTTTATCGTAAGCATATAGTTAGATGCGGTGCTCTCAACATTCAGTGGTTATGGGAGAACAAATGCACAACGTGACTTATTAAACGGTGAAAGCGCATGTGAGCAGGTGGAGTTGTCTAAGATTACGTGGGCATGTCACATCAGTTTTTCGCCTTTGATCTAAATACAGCCTCACTCATTCGTTTAGCGGATGTTTGAGGCCGCGATGTCAGTGAGCTCTATACTTAATCACGTGCTTCATCAGATTTCACTCGTTTGTTTTGCGCGAAAAATAAAACTCAAACCTCTAAGCTGTCCTGATAGAGAGAAAGGATTTGGATAGTTCTCATCAGGACGCCTCACGCCTGCGTTGAAGCTTTTGTATATAAACAAATACTGAAGCAATCATTTAAATTATTGTTGTAATGAAGAGCCTAGGTGCAGAGCAAAAAACACCGCCCAAGCACTCAGTACAGATGGCCTAACAGCAAAGCTGAAAAGTGCGGCCCCGGTGTTAAAATGCTCATTTTATAGCGACGGTCCCCTAAACGACGGCTTGATAGGGAGTCTGGTCCATGGTACGCAGCTGCTGCTTGCGCTCGGCTGCACGGGCCTGTTCTTGATGCCGCGCTGCAGCATCGGCATGGTCCAGATGAGCTCGTTCGCGGTTCTACACGCGGCGTTGCTGATCGAAAGCTGCCTGATCCTCAAGAGTACGCATCACGCGTTGCCTGCCTATTGCGGAGCCCGATGGATATTGATTAGAGCACTCGGCTGCGCCGGAAAGCAACAACTCCTCTACTGGCGCAACCAACAGCGCACCTCTCCTTAAGGCCATTTTTTCGCGCATAACGTTTTGCCGGAGTTTTGGGCGTACACGCGACAGACGGATGGACGTATCGGTTAGCCATACACACTTTCGCTCCAAAATATTGCGAACTGTTCACGGTGACAGTGAGCGAACCTGGTTGGGTGCATTCTCCTAAGCAGAACGCAGTGGTATATAAAGCTTGGAGTAAGTTAGCTGAAGCAC
Organism: Dermacentor variabilis; assembly: GCF_050947875.1. Taxonomy (NCBI): domain Eukaryota; kingdom Metazoa; phylum Arthropoda; class Arachnida; order Ixodida; family Ixodidae; genus Dermacentor; species Dermacentor variabilis. Next base: position 84,052,830 of record NC_134578.1, read on the forward strand.
GCTGTACTTTGACATGCGTGCACTGTTTATCGTTTTTATAGTGATAAGAAAACTCCTATGAACTGGCAAATATATAGCTAGCTCCAAGAACAATTGACAAAACGACGGCGTACACTCAGCCACTCCTTTTTCTCGTGCTGTGCCGTTTCTTTATGGCAGCATAGTTAGCAAACGCATGCGAAGGCAAGCTCGAGCCAGCGTCATGTCAAAGAAAATATCAGTTGCTCTAACTACAAGGAGGCGGCCTTCACCGACGCAGCCCGCTGGGGAGACAGGAAGAGTTTCGTGGCAGCAGTTACTAGCCACCGAGGCAGCCATCTGTCGAGCGTCACCGTGAACACGGCACATACCGAAGCGGCATAGGAAGCAGTCATAGCACTGGCCCTCACACAAACCAAAGCTACATAGGTGATCTGCGACTCGCAAACGGCAATTCGTAATGTTGCAAATGGGCGAATCTCGCAAGAGGCGTATCACATGCTCCAGCGACTTCCCATACACCAGGGAGAAGCCGACGTCCCTAACCGAAAGCATTTGCTATGGATCCCGGCACACACTGGATTGAGCACCCCCAACGAAGCGGCTCACCGCGTTGCTCGAAGCCTGACTCACCGAGCAGCATCGGAGGAAGAGCCCCCGCGGGGTACTGCAAACGTCTGGGCATGGAAGGATTGTATGACCAGGTTTCATGACATCAGGACACACTACCATTTACAAAAACAAACATAGCCGTTGCCTCACGCTAGGTTAGACAGGACGCAAGCAGTACACTTCGGACAATTACAAGCAGACTCTTACAGAAACCCCAGACTCATGCACGCCATGGGTCCAGACATCTACACTACAAGCAGATGCACATCGTGTGGCGAGGTTGCCACACTAAATCACATGTTATGAGAGTGTCGGGACTTAACAAACAAGTCGGGCAGTGCCGACCCCTCCATCTCTTCCACCGCCAGCCTCCGGTCACGCTGGAAGACCGCACTGCTCAGCTCGAACCTGACAGCACAACTCTGGGCCGTCCAGCAAGCCGAGGAAGCCGCTTCGAGAAAAAGTCTCTGAACCGCGTCCGCGGTGGGTGCCCAGACCGACTAAAAAGACGCCGGACACAAATCTTGTTGATTTGCAAATAAAAGTTTACGCTCTCTGTCTCTTTTGTATGTCTGAGATAGCAACCAAGCATGGTAAAATGCTTCTTCAATAATTGATGTATAGAAAGCAGCCATTATCCGAACTGATTATTTTTTGAAGGCCGCTATTTTAGCCTATGATTACCAATTAGCATTCTTTCCCACTTAGTGTTATCGCCTCTTACGGTTCAAATAATTGGCACAAGTAACAGTTATAAACATAAGGCGTTCACATTAGGTCACGTTTCCACACTTACAGTCATGTTGATTTCGCCTGCTGTGCTTTTAACGAGATATGAGGAAGCCGTAGACCTTTAGTACACAGGTCCATCGACAAAGAAGTTCCAAATGCGCGGTTGAAACATTCCTTCCAAATATATCCGTGACAAGCTCAGCGTTCAATACAAATTCATTCTGCGGAATGGCATTCATGATCTTGAAAGTACATACATATTCTGGCAGTCAAATCAACATGTCCTATGCGGAAATATTTGCAGGAAACACTATTATTTCCGGTAAAAAAAAGAACATTCCGACAACACTGCAGCAGGTAAAATTCACATCACCGAATCTTTCGTTGCACCGATTCGGATAAGTTTAGTGTGTAGTAAGAAAAGGTATCTATTATTCGGCACTTGATTCTTTTTTATTGTGGGACAGCAAATAGAAGACATTTATTGCCAGCCAAAGCAAGGCTTTATTCAAAACTAGGGACACAGGCAGGTCTCAATAAGATGTTGGAAGCATAAACCGAAGCGGGAGCTCTCGCTCTTGCAGCTTTTAAACAGGCAGTGGGGTCTGGCGATTAGGCTGTCAGGAACTGCAGGTACGCAACGATGCAATTTGTAGGTACATCAATTGACACCAAGAAATTATGGCCGCTAAGGCAAATGTGGTTGACTTTACCTGAATACAGTTTTCTATAGCCATGGAAGACTAATTCACCACAAAACTAACGCATGAAACCATATTAAGTTTATTTTCGAGACAGAATAATTTCTGAGTTATATTTGTGTGAATGTAACAAGCTGTCCAAACCAACAAGGCGGGTTTACCAACAACTTGTTCACGACACAAGCAAGGTGATCATCTGTCTGATTGTGTTTTTCCTCTTCTTGATCTCGTATCCCATGAGATGTACCGGACTCCCAATGAGCTAGCGTAGCCGATGTCTCAAGCATTCACGCGAGGTAATCTCACATATGTAATAGATCAAAAGTACAGTTCGTATGTCTCATTGGGCTAAAAAGGTATGAAAACCATTATATTCAGTGCACTCTGAAGCTAATGGAACCGCAAGAACAGAATCAATGTTCCACATGTTAAACGCGAGTTCCGGAAAGTCAGAACATTTTCTCTTTATATTAAAACTCGCCAGCATAACAGGGACGCAATTTAAAATTTAGCTACCTCATCGAAAGAGTTCAAAAACATTTGGTAATAAGAGGTCAAAACACAACTGTAACTCTCAAAACTTATTTACCGCTGTACTTCAAAGTCTAATGCCAAACGTATAGTTATTGTAAGGCGAAGCACGGTCTTGACTACAATAATTGACATGAAGAAAATCATTCCGTTTGCTGGGAGATATATTTTACAATTATCAAAGCCTCCATATTCTGCGAATGCGAGACAAATTTAAAGTACCAGTGTGTAAGGATGTGCCGTTTAGCGCGCAACCTATTCTGTTGATCATTTTTAGCGTGAGTTTTGGAAACTGTATTACAGAATTATTGGTATTTATTTATTCAAATTATTAATTGAAACTAAACAAAGAAAATAATCATTTTTTTATACAGCAGATCGTATTGTCCACGATAACATGTGAAGAGTTATTACCTCGGAAGAAGCCAGGATCGTTCGAGCGAAAATATGTACACATATAAATTAGAAATCCACAGCACAGTAGCAACCAGGCGATGGTGTCTGCAGCTGCCCATGTCATTTTCTGCATCCCGGTAAAAACTTTAAAAGATAAGTGTATCCGTCAACCGGAAAAGTAGTGTACTTTATATATGCTCAAAATGAAGATGAAATAAAGTATAGTAAGGAAATCGAACGCATTCTGATATCATGAATCCTCACTAAATGAACAATGTTTGCAACGGCGGCTCTGACGAGAATATTTCTGGTGAAGAATTCAACCATCATTCAACTCAGCGAGTCCTGAAAAGACGGCTCCCAGATTATCTTGCTCTCTCAACCAGAGTACACTTTCTGCGATGCGATGAGAGATGCTATACTTTATTAAAATCACAAATAAAGCACATTTTCACCAAACAGCATATTCTCATTAAAATTTTTAGAGTAAATCTATTCCCAAAAGTCAACATTTGGTGCTCATTAAAATTATTTTACGGAGAACATACGAATCTGTAGATATAACCCTTCCTTATATAAAGAATTTTTTTCACAGTGACGAATTATAAAGTGGAAAAGGGTAAAACATGTTGGCTGCTGTAGCGATATAAAAAGCTACCTTAATAACAAAAACTCAGGACCAAGTCACGTTTGCGATAGCATAACAAAATCAAGGCTGTTAAAGTTAAAAAAAATGGCCCTGCTGTATATAGCTCCTGTGGCTCGAAAAAGACACGCGCATGGAGGAAAAGCTCAACGTAGTTGGCGAGGGGTGAACTGTGCACAGGATAACGCTGATGCTGTGGGGCTACCAAGGTCTGCTTGACTGAAAATTTAATGCATTGCATAAATACAGAAAAACAAGCACGCATGCAGGAAGTTGGATGCATATTTTTCCTAACGGCAAACTAATTTTACATACAGGACACGAATGAAATGCGCATCAGCTTTCGTGAGCTTTCATTGATATACCTTGTAATATTTCCGGACCGATGCTGCCCAAAACATGCTACGCATTTCAAATGTTTCCTACATGTAAAATTATGTAGTCGCTGGGAGAATGCGTATCTGGTTTTATGTTTCGGAGTATGTTTTTCTCCAAATATGCATCGCTTTAAATGTGAAATTCAAACGACCGTACCTTCGTTTGCAATACTTTCGGAAGGATGCTGTATCAAATATAAAGCGCATTTCAAGTGTCTCGTGTATGCAGAATTAGGTTGCCATAGGAAAAAATACGTATGTTCCCAGTTTGTATGTTTTTCTGCAAGTGTGTAAAGCTTCATATTTGTGACCAATACCAGGTACCATCGTTGATAATATTTTCGAACAGCTCATAAAATGTGAAACCTAATGCGCATGTGCAATATATCGTTCATATAAGATCATATTGCCGTTTGGATAAATACGTATCTTGATAACTGCTCCCGGGAACGATTTGCTTTAAATGCGCATCAATTTAGCATAGAATTAAAGCTGACGTAGCTTGGTGACCGTAAGCCAACAGCATTAATTCGTGCAAACTGCATCCACGAATTGCAGCGTAACATCTCTCTTCGTGGGACTCCTTCGCCCTAAATAAATGTAAAGTACGCCTATTGTCGTGTATTAATTCGTGTAATATCTCTTGTGTGATTGACTATATATTCTTATTCCAGCTATATGTCATTTCAAGTGAGCAGTCGACAAATTTTCTTGCACATTCGATGAATGATTTGGTAATGCGCTTATGTTATTTTTCTTATAAGCCTTTGACTGCCTGATATGTATCGTCCCCCCAAAAGATTTTGAAGCGTGGGCACAAGCTGTTCATATTGCTTTAACACAATATTTGAAAAATATTGCTTTAACGCAATGTATTGCTTTAACACAATATATTAAAACAAAATTGTGAGTTTCAAAAATAAGTATTCCTTTCGTGATTGTGATAGTAACAATCCAATGCGGTGCTTGAAGCACATTATATAAGCTTTTTCTTAAAGGTTACGCATGAGATATGGCTGTTTTGAAAGCCCCAAAATTATAAAATCTCAGTCTAGGGGGATTCTCGAACGGTTCCTTATATTGTAAATTCAGAACACTGCGGAAAAGATACCCATACACATAAAGAAGACACCATAGACGCGGGCGAGAGCTACGACCAACTGCTTTGTTTTCGAATTGACAGACACACCTTCCTATTTTATAACACGACCCTTTTTCTTGTGCCTGCCTCACATGAGTAAATCGGAGGGAATGTCGAGTGGAATAAGCAGTGGGCAGTAGCGCTCGTCCGCGTCTGCGACCACGCCCATTGCTGCCTAGTCACTAAAGCATCGTACAGGAAGGCTTGCTCGCTCAGCCTTAAACCCGAACTAGACGCATGCGCTCCAACGCGGCGTGCGCGCCACACCGCGTCTTGGCGCGTACGGCGCCCGGGGCAGAGGCTGCGTCGCGTGTGGACGCGCGTTGGCGCGGTGGATGGTACAAACTTTATTTAGTGAAGGCAAAAAATAAACAGAAAAAATTGGAGGACGCTTAAGCTTCGCCTTCAAGAGTGAAACGCGAGAGCGTTCCCGTCGACCCGCCAAGGAGCGTAAGACAATGCACTACGGCGCAGCGATCACTTACGAGGGGCCCCGCATCGGACATTGCAACCACCAATCACGCGGTGAGCGTCGAGCAACTCAGCGTTCGCCGCGGCAACGAAATGTGCGCCTGAGCAAGCGGAACGAACCAAAGAACTCGGTTTCTCGGAACGTCGTGATCGGCAAGGAAAACCGGGGGACAAGTCGAACGTGCTCTCAGTTCCAGGAAACAAAGACCATATGATAGTCGTAATGTTCGTTGAGGACATCTCTCCGCTGTTCCGGTACGCTGATCCCGGATGACAAAAGAAAACAAGTAGGCTTGTTGATGCGGAAGGTTAAAGAGAAGTTGTTCGCAGGTCTAGTGCGCAACACACGAGGCAACGTAACCGAATTCCTCAACGAAGCAACAGCGATGGAGCCTATGGTAACGCAGTGGTCAACGCAATACGAGCCCTCAAGCAACTTCACATCTCTTTCGTCGTCCATGGCCACCCATGATTTGACGGCCCTAAGTGAACTCGTGCACAGCATTGTACGCGGCGAGCTGCAACAAGTTCATGCAATGACTACTCAATTCCACGTTGCTGCTTTAAGTCGTGTAGTTCGCGAAGAGGTCACGCAGATAATACAACGGCTGGTTGTGCCGCCAGTCGCAGCCCCTCTCCTGACGTACGCCGAGGCTTTAAGATCGCTAATGCCGGCAGTCGGCTATCCTGCCCGCCCACCCATGCAACCTATGGCACAGCCCTTCTAGAGCCCTCAATATCTTCCAGCCCTCTGCCTTCCGCGAGCCAAAGTCTAAACGTGCGCAAATCCACTATTTGGCGCACTCCAGACAATCGGACACTGTGCTACCATTGTGGTGAAGCCAGTCACCTACACCGCTAGTGCACATACCGCCAGACGCCCAGACGCACGTTGCCCTCGTGATGGTGAGCGTCACCTAGCCAGCAGTCCCTGACTCTTCCGCGTCGCCGGCCCCGCTCTCCATCTCCTCGACGTTCATCGTGACCTGGCCAACACTGGGCTTTCACTCACGGCGTTGGAAGCAGGTTCATTAGATCCCCAAGCCGATGCCCGCAAAACTAGGAGCACGGACTTCAGGGGGCGGGGCTGCGGTTAAGTGATCTATAAAACATCCTCCTACCCGATACGCCAGCCGAATGCCAACGATTCCCTTTGACCGCCGCATGCCGTCGACTAAAAATGTGCTTCCGCAGTCATCCCCATTCAATTCGACAACTACCCGGTCACTGCCCTCGTGGACACTGGCGCCGTCTATTCTGCTATGAGTGCCGGACTAGCTGCTGAACAGAGGAAACTCAGAACGCCAAGGCGCGGACCAAGCCTTTGAACATCCGTCAGTCAACGTACGTTGCTTCATTTATCGTGTTGCGCGCGAGTCCTCGAGGAAAGTCATTCTTGCATTTGACTTTCTGCGCGAGCACGGCGCTGTTATCGATCTTCTGGAGCTGATTATAACGCAAGATAATGCAAGATAGTAGCACGCGCGAGACAGCACTGCGTGTTGTTGACGACGCTGTGACACTCCCGTTGCGAACTAGTATGTTCCTAACTGTTGAAAGCGACTGCGCCCATAATAGTAGTGGAATCGCTGAAGGAAACCTGTCGGTGCTCATTGCTAGGTAACACTCTGTCGGCGACGACATTATTCAACTAAACGGCCGAATAACTGAACTCTTTGTGACGAACTGCAGCGGCGAGTACCAACGCCTTGCAAAGCGAACGGTCACTGCTCACTTTGAAGATAGTAGGAATGCAATAGGTCCCACGCTTGCTGAACTTTCTCCAACCGCCAAGAGTGACACCCTGGTTGTCAGTGCAGTGGATGTCAATCTTGAGCTGTCCACCGCACAGAAAGAGCGAAAACGAAGTATATTATGCATGTTGAAGGATTGTTTTGTATGCACGTTAAATGTAACACAGACCCCATCGCGAAACACCGTATTATAACGGACCCGACCAAGCGCCCGTGCGTCAGCACGCCTACCGCTTGTCGCAAGAGGAACAAGAGGCGCAGCGAGGAACAGTGCGCCGAAAAAGCCCCACAGCTCGCCCGCCTACGGATCGAGAACCAGCAGCGTACCGACCACGGACACTACAACCACCGACGACGCTTCGTGGAGTACCAGCGCGACGACCGTGTTTGGGTATGGACCCCGATACGCCGACGAGGACTGAGTGAGAAAATATTGCGACGCTATTTCGGACCCTACAAGGTCATCCGGCGTATTGGCGCACTCGCCTATGAGCTTGTGCCAGACGGCATTTCGCATTCACAGCGGCGCCGCGCACGATCTGAAGTGGTCCACGTGGTGCATCTTAAACCCTTTCACGGACGCTGACGAACTTTCCTTTTTTTTCCGACGAGTGGTTCTTTATTACTTTCGCTTGTTTGCAGCATCGGGTCGATGCTTTTTAAGAGGGGGGTACTGACACGTCTACTTGTCTTTATCGGGCGGCACTTTTCCCCGCCTAACAAATGTTGTCGCACAGCGCAGGACGCACCTGCCTGCATCGGAAGTTTCTGGAATGTTATCGATGCTTCCATCCACTGTCTCTGACCGAACCGTGTGTAATGTGATTGCATGTGTGCGCGTCGAAAATAATGTAGGACTTTGTGGAAGGTACGCGGGTCCCAGCGATTACTCTGGAACATTCCACGACTGATGTATAAAAGCCGACGCGCTTGACCCGCTCATTAGATTTTCGACGATCGCCGACCGTGTTCGCCGCTATCGTTGTGCTCAAAATATAGCCTGTTTTTGTGGGCACAGGTTCGCCCAATAAAAGTTAGTTTTGTCTTTCACAGTATTGCTACTGTGTTCTTGAACGTCACACCACCACGTGACAATATTACCCAAGGGAACACGAAATAATGTTTAACCACACTGTCAAAAAATCTTGACCTGCGAAAGATTTCGTTTATTCCAGAAGTTACGGTTTGAATGTCTTAGGTTGGGAACGAAGGATTCGCGGATCACATTACGCATGGAATTTTAAAGCTAGATTAAACTTAGTGAATAGAGTGGCCAGTTATGTGGACACGATTGAATAAGGTAATATTAGTAATACATCAGACATGTTGACATATAATTGTCCAAAGAAATTTGAAGGACTTTCGTGTGTTCAATTATATTGCAGTTTGTACGCTGAACATTCCAGCGTATATGGAACAATGTTCGTGTCGTAACTGAAATTAATTTTCATAATAAAGCTAAAGTTCGAAACAGCACTCTTAAATTACACCGAAGTCCTCATTTGGCCGAAAACGCTGCAACCTGACTTTTTACAGCCTCAGTGACCAGGCGGCGTTTCCTTAGATGATCTTCTTACGTTTCGAAAGTTTCCCGCTATGTTTGTGCGCAGCTTCCATGAAGGTCCGTAGTACTTTTCGTGCCTCTAACTTTTCTTCACTCAAATGCTTGATGTCGTGGTATTTACTCAAATCTCGAGAGCTTTTTTACTACCCAGAAAAATAGAAATTAAGCCTGTATCACGTAGGAAATAAAACGTTTGGATAGTTTTCCCTTGGTGGTGCAACGTATCTCTGGTTGATGTTAAGTTCAAGTTTAAAGCAATTCTTTGAAATTCGTATATATAGTCATGCAAACAAAGATTTTAATATAACAGGAGCTACTACAGAATACCCTGCGCCGCACTATGTTCATGAAATTGCCGCAGCGCTTACCTATCATTTTACAACTTCGGGTGAATTAGTGCAAACGCTCTCTATATAGACTCGTGCAATGTAAGCTAATACTTTATTGAACTTTAAGGAACAGTCACAATGTCTTTTCAATGAAAGCAACGAACTTTAGGAAAATCCATGAAATGGACATGCTTTGCATGCTCGCCAATGGTAGCACTGCATTGTACACAAACACGAGGTGCCCGTCTGATAATTAGTACAGCAGGTGATCTTGCACTGTCTGTGTGCTAGTGTCGTATTTACCAAGTCTTGCCTATGTATCAGTACAGGCGCACACAACCTTACTGTAACTCGTGCAGCTTTCTTCAAGAAGTCGGACATGTTCGGTGCACTTGGTCATGTTGTGTTGCAGAAAGTCGTTTGCGCTGTACCCCGTTGTTTAGAATTTACATATTGGCACGTTGACTGCGAGATTGCGAGGTGTAAAAACCCACGCTTGTTGTCTTCCTGCGCTGCATGAGCTTGCGAAGGCGACTTTTGTGTTAAAGCGTGTCGACTTGGAACTTAGGGCTCTGGTCAGTGCTTGACTATTCATTTATCTCCCCTCTTATTTATTTACCCACGTTTCCCCTTCCAAGCTGAGAAACAAAGACGCCGGTGTGGTAAATTTCGCCTTAAATAAAAAGAACTAATTCAAAGCAACTCGCTTGCTCAATGTGAGCAGAGGCTCTGGGCCACTGAACTCTTGGTTTGGCGATTTCGCTATTTGTTACTAAAATACGGGTGGGCAGGAAAATATGCAAGATAGCTCACAAGCGGTAACACCATTCAAGAAATAATACAGAAACTACTGACGAAGACCTACAATCTCGAAAAACAAACTAATGAACGAACAAGCGAGCTAGGGAACGAGCGATAATCCTCTCCCTGCTTCATTGTCTTATTCATGCAACTCAGTTACGCGAGAACTCAGCAATACGACACGCGGCCTCTGCTTTTTCCCTCTCTTTTCTGTTCCCAAGCACGAGCGCTTTCCCTAGCGTGTTACCTGGTCTTTCCTTCACAGATTCCCTCCACTTTCGTATGGCCGGCGCAATAGGAAAACCGCAGAGAGCCAGAAAAAGCTATTCGCTTCAAATTATTCTGTAACAAGTGAAGCCACGTGGAAACTCGCCTTTCACTTCTTTACTGGAAGCCTACCGATCCTGGTGACAAGGCAAGGAGATCGCAACGGCTAACGTCATTTCAAGAAGCGCATGTGTCGTGTTGTCTTTCCTAGGTTCTGTTGCATGGGCACTATTAATGCGAAAGGGTTCTATGAACTCCCCACGGAAATCTCCCCATCTGTCTATATCTCGCTAACCCGTGACTTCATATGGAACACAGATATACGTGGGGTTCAACGGTATATATTTGGCAATGCCTTAATACTACCCATGACTACTGGGAGTTATTATTACGACTATATATGCGTAGAACTGTAGATGAACTGAAGAAGGCTAATAGAAATAGCAATACACCTTTTTACGAGGAAAATATTTAAGCATAAATAAGACTCATTAAAACCATAGAAAGCTAAGATAGCATAATTGACGTTCAATTACTCTCACACTACTTGCGCCCGATGAGGATTATGAGAATATTGCATTTTATCTACGCTATATTAGTTTGCCTAATCAAGAGTATTCCAGGTTAAAATACTATTCATAAGTATCTTACTCAAGGGAGGCTAACATTATTCAGGCCCAGTTTCGATTGCATAACCTTATTTTCATTATTGCTGGTGAGCATAACTGGCGTGTAATTACCGTAATTTAAGCCAAATTACGAATAATTATGATTATATTACGTACGGCAATGAAGATTCTTAAGGAATACAAAGAGTGATTAGTATTGTAATATTTCTTGTTTGCTCAGAGTAAATGCAGTTACGATATTTCACACGTTGTTCTTGCTTCCTACTATTCAGATTGAGATATTAGGTGATTGCAACTTGTCATTGCAATTCTTGCAGGCAGATTCTATCACTGTCGACGCATTAGGCCGCAGTGGGCGTAAGTTGTCAGATAGCGAGGGTAGTGCCTATCCGGTCACTTAATAAAAAGCCCAGCAAACGTAGCCGTTGTACGATCAGGCGGGTCGGACTACGCCGCCGATGCAAGTGCGCAAAATGAACGACTTGAAAGAGTACTTACGCACTATCTCATAAGTTCCGATGGGTAGTGTCTGCAGTTATATTTTTCACGCAATGTCGCTCAACCAAGCAGCCCAACTTTGACACATTAGGGACTCTTTTCTAATGATCGCGTGGTGCCGCCTTCTTTGATTTTGTGGTCAGGAGGACATTGCAGGCCTAAGTTTCTTTGGAGTATGGGATTTTACGTGCCAAAACCACCATTTGATAATGATGCGCTTCGTGGTAGCGCAGTCCGCATTGATTTTTACCACCAGCCAATCTTTAACGCGCCGCCAATTCACGAGCCACGGACGTTCTTGCATTTCGCCCTGAATCGAAATGCTGCCGCCGCTGCCGGTATTTGATCCCGTGACCTCGTGACTAGCTACGCAACGCAATAGCCGGTAACTCATAGCGGCGGTTTATTGCTTGCCCTACTTGTCTCCTTTGCCAATATGTTTAGTATGACTCGGCTTGATGCCTGGTACGCCTCGCAAGACTTCCATTTCGGTGAACATCGAGGAAGAAGACTGGGTGGACGCGAAGCTTTCGTTTCAGCCTTAACGGACAATATAATTTTTTAAGGAGATCATTGCATCTTGCCCAAACGGCACGAGTAGCCTGTAGGGTGTTCTTATTAAAAGCGGCACTCCAAATGAATTTCAAGCTCTCCCAAATATGCGTTCATGAATTCAATCGCCATCAGTGTGTTTTACTCTTCGTTCTTCATTTCAGAAAAAAGTGTGACGCAGTGGCTTGTCACGTTTCTGACACGGCGCGGTAATTATTTTATTGTTGATTTGCCGCGTTATTCGCGCACGGGTTCGCTCAGTGCCGACAGAATCATTCTTGCTGCGTGCAAGGCATGGAGCGTAGATGTTCGTTACTTTGTACTCAATTATGAGAAAGCTGTACTATCACTAGTCAGTCGCATACACTGTCGACCTTCCGGAACCAGTCAGCATGGAACCTTCGTCTTTTGTAGGTGTGGGCGCCGTAGCCTGTGATTTCTGTCATTGATCCAAATGCGCACCTGTTCAGTTATTTTTATACGTTGCCAAAAGAGCGGGAGTAAGTTTGCGCCTTAGTTGGTGTTCATGCAAAAAGACAACGTGCATTAAGCTTACCGTGCCAGGATGCAGTTACACTCCCTTTGTCACTGTTGTATACGTTCCGTATTTGAAGTACTTTCATTGTAGATTACCGATACAAGGCCGGCAGATAAGTTAATTCTGTTATCGTCAAGGAAGGCCGCATCAGCTATCAAGATGGCACTATTTTAAAAGACCGCTAATACACACGTCTTCCGCCTATTATTCCACGTTTTGCAGATTGAATGGAACACAGTGCGATAGCCAGCACCCAGTTAGGTGTCCTGCAACTGACCAAGAGGCAGTGTGTGGCGCGCTATCGAAAGCGCCATCTCGTTCCTCTAGTGCAAACGTTTGCGGAGAACGGCCTGTACGGACTAGTGTTTGTGTGCCAATACCGCATCAACAGGACAAAGAGCCGCAAAGTGTAGGCAGATACAGAATAAATATCAGCGCCTATCCACATACGTCGCGCTGTAAATAGGTATAGCTCTCTCTCAGTTCCTAAGTATCTCACATTGTTAGGCTTGGCAACGCTCTATTTCCCCGCTTATTTTGGAAACAGCCCGGCTTTCACTTATTTGTGCTGTGGTTGGGCCTCTTAAGCGGTGGCTTCACGAAAACTGGGAAACGGATGCAGCTATATACCTACTCGGCAAGGCTAAAAAAGGGCGATTAGGAATTTACAGTCTCCGCTAACAACACACGACGGCGCAGACATAACTGCAAGGGATGTTTGAGCTGCACACCGCAAAATGACATATTACTCAAAAAATTCTACGTGATGCTTTATTCGCATTATCCAGTCATAATCAGATCATGGTTTTGGTAGGTACACAGATCATGGTTTTGGTAGGTCGTAAATACCCTGGAATGTATTTCTTGTTCCACTTAGTTTTCCTAAAGACCCGTTTTCACAGCAACGCTAGCGAGCAGATGAGACGGCAAGAATTGACACCAGACGTTCTGAGAACCTTCATCATTATTTGAAAAACAAGGACTGTTATGTTAGAACAGCGTATTTCATTACGAAATAGCCTTTGTAGTTTGCTATAGGTAGACGGGTAGGTAGGATAGTGGGCAAGGGGGTAGATGGGTAGGTAAATGTCCTCCCGTGTCGCCACGCTTGCAGAAAATTAGATAACGTCTGACCGATGGGGTAACCGAACTTCTGCCATCAAGCATCGCAGCCCGGTGCTTTGCCAATTAAGACCACAATTGTTTTTTGCGCTTCATATAGCAAGTGTGCTTTCATGGTACCAAAACCAGCCAGCTCATTGAAATACACGGAGCTTGTAATTCCTGCCATTTGTCGGCTTGGTTCCGTGTCACAAATTGTGCCTTCAGGGGCCGTTATAGACTGCATTACCTCCGCGACATTCCCACTTGGTGCAGTAATTTCCTCGTGGCAGCTCACGCTATGTAGAAACTGTGTGGCGTTGTCCGGAATTCATGTCCGCCTAAGTTCATCAATTTGTGAATCTCTTCAGTGAACTACAAATGTCATCGTAGTTCTAACCTAGATGACTTGAAATAGCGCTAGTATGATTGTATACCATGTCATCGCTAATAACGTCACAACTCTTGTTTTTGTCGCTCTCGCTCGTCCCTTATCTATGCGCAATCCAATGATCGCCTTGCTTTAGGCTCGTGTAGAATGCCTGGTGTAGAAATGACCTCATTGCCGTCATGAGATCGTCTATAACTTAGGCGACGCGCTGCTCTCATCACACACATTTACGCTTGTAATGCAGCCACAGGACTACTGTCTTTACAGGAACATGTGGTTCCACCTGCAATCGCTTTGAGGATCCCAAAGAGCGGCGGACAGCCAAGTGTCTGCAAAATACTTCGCTTAACATAGATTCCCAGAGTGCGTGGAAACTGCAAAATTTTATTGCGATATCCATAACACTCCAGCCGCAATACCATTGTCGGCGTCCCTTGATAATCCGTATAAAGTGCAAGGACGATTACATCGTCGACTCTCGCCGTATGCAGCATGCTTGAGTGAAAGCGGGCTAGACCGACACGAAGACAGCGGCTCCGTATAAAGCGCGCCATGGAGGAAAGCCAGATGGAAGCGCTGAGTCTTCTGTGCAATGGGGAAGGACTACACCGAGTGCTTCGACTACACCGGGTGATTGCACCGGGGACTACACCGGGGACTGCACCTGCGACTACACAGGGTGATTCCTTCGCCTTCCTCTAGGTCAGTTGGCTCACCGCTGCTGCCCAGATTGCTCACTGCAGTGCTTTGACAGCGACTGTCCGCGGTCGTCCATTGATACGTGTTCATTTTGAACGTGCGTGCGTGACACCATGTTTCTCAATCTAGAGTCAGGAAGCTAATCTTTACAACTTGATACGGCGGCGCAAACTAATATCCTTACTTCGCATAGTTTCAGACTCACATCACATCTTGAGGCTCAGTTCCAACGCACGGCTATGCGTTATAGTTGCAGTTCAGCTGCGACGAAAAATAGCTGGATCTTTCGCGGTTATGGTTCAACACTCTAATTCAGGCTTGCCTCGTCTGCTGCAAATTATTGCGAGGTATGACAGCCGCGTAATTAAACACCACGCAGCAATCTATCGTGTAATGTTACACATTAGTCCATTGAATCGGCCAATTGATACTGTGTACGTCACTATCGAGCCATCAATAGACGTTAACGCCGAAAATGCGCATTGATGGTTTTCAAAGGAGCGTTTACTACTTCAGCCGCACACACACGAGTCTTACGTGGTATTATTTGCTACAAACCGTATTTTCCCGGGTAAAAGATGCGTACGATAATTATGGAGCAGCTGGTGCACGGCTATACAATTAGTCGGCACGAGGCATATAAGTTTACAGTTTACATTGAATTAAAATCAGTTACGCAAATTTTCCCCTTGGGAGACAATAAACATTCTTCATTTATTGAGCGCATGTGTAAGCCAGGCTTTGGCAACGGATGGCTGACTTCAGGGTTAAAAACACACGCAGGCGGTCAGTAGAGGTGGAAGGCATACGCCTATTTTCAGGCCCAAGGCAGTGCAGCTCTTAAGGCAGGCTTTGGCGTCAGGACATCCACTGCCCGCTTCTGCAAGAAAGCGATGTTTTGATTGGAAGACTCCGACAACAACAAGAACAAGAATCTTTATGCAGCAAAACAAATTTGTTGCAAGTTATTTGCAAACAGTCCGCTAATAACAACGAAATTATTTGTAAATGCCTAATGCTAACTCCTTACAAATACCTGCGTACATTTGAGAGTACCCTAGCTCTGTGTTTATTACTTACAACAGTAACGCCTCTGAAACTCCACACAGCGTCTTCGGCCAAACAACTCATTGGTTACGCGCACAGAAAGCATGCACAAACACCGCCAATAATATTCTTTTGCGGGGTACAGAACAACGCATATTACCAAATTCAAAAGGTTCGAAGTTGTTCAGGTATCAGGACGTTCATTCTGAAAGTGGACATCCAGAAGATTTCTGAGGTAAAGGTGGGGTGATTACTTGGTGCCAATGTCACAAACAACTCTTTTTGTCGCGGAAAATAAGAAACAGTTTTGTCTGACTTTTCCGCAATAGATGTGAAAATACGCCACGTAAAGAATAACGACCCTCAAAAAGAATCCCTGAGGGAGCATTTTCAGTTCGACCTCTTCTCTCTGTATTCATTTATACGTGACGCGGCACACGGGGCGACAATTCTCAGCGTAATTGAATATTTTCTCGCTAGACGTGGCCTGGGTATTTACTCGAAGGAACAGCCACAATGGGATCCATCAAAAACATGGTGTGCGTGTTTCGACGTATTGGGAAATCACGAATCCAATAAAATCAATGGAACCTGATATGTATCGAACCACAGATACGGAAACATTTAAATGTAGCAGGTCAATGATGTTAAATTAAATTTGCACACGTTTATTCTGGACTGAAGAGACTGAATAGAAGAAATACAGAAATATTTATATTCTGTTGAAGCCCTCGCTATAAAAGAGTAAAAAAAATGTAGTGTGTGCGTGTGCACCTAATAAGCCCTTCTGTACAGCTTATATAACATGACATTTTAGACAAACAGTAAACAATAAAGTTTTCTATAGGTAGCATACTTTCTCGCAAATATCACTAAGAATAGCAAGAGCCCCAATTACATTTACATATGCGTTCACTTTATGAACTTAGTGAGCCAAGAAGTATTCTGAGTACGTTTTACCTATAATACATATAACATTCCAACGAAAACACATGCCACCTTCTTAAAAGAGAAAAGAAATTGCGTTACAACAATCAAACAGGTATGTCTGCAATACTTACTGCACGTACAACTCTGCTGATCGGTTCTCTCCTCCGCAGCAGTCATCATGGCGAGGAACGCTGCACACAGGTAGGCGCGGATTGCAACAAATTTCTGATGGTGTATCCAAGTTTCTTTGTGAAACTACAGCTCAACGAATTGCAAAGAAGGTTTCGCCAGCCTGTGAAATCGACTGTTTCGCAGGAGACGGAAGAGGATCAAATCGTAAGTGTATTTTGTAGAATCTCACCGTTACCATCATTGAAGCTGCAATTTCAATGAGAATGTAATTGTATGTGGCCGAAGTGTGTGCCCACGATCCCAATTTCAGTAGTGAATATCGCGCTCATAATTAATACTGCGTTTTCATTACACATATGGAATACATTGCCAGCTGGCGCCGTCCACTTACCTCCGAGTACTGCAAGAAGGAAGATGGCGGAGATGAACTTCATCTTTCCAATATGTCTGACTGTGGTGCCTGCGAGCACGAAAGGAAATGATCACTATACGCGCCACACAGAACACACCGTGCCGTTTCGAAAAAGAGGAATTTTTTGAACAGAAGGTCAAGTTGCTTAAAATTTTCGACGAATTTTAAAATGTATATGATCGACTTCCGCCTTCAGTGGGGCCTTGAACGCGCCCTGCAACTTTTGGAACCTGTGCTTATTTAAAGGAGCTAAGCGCAACGTTCTGCATAAGGTAGAGTTCATCTTACAAATGGGGCTATCTCTTGTGCAAAGATTGCAACCATCTCTGCTCTCGTTACTGGACGAAGAAAGTAAGTTGGGCATGGCCGTTGAGCAACTTGCGGCTGAGAATAGCTACCGCTTAAAATATTCATGCAAACTTGACTGCATTTCTATGGCAAGCAAGGTCGCGGTTGAGGCCATTCTTTCTTAGGGCGCCATGTTGTTTGAGGTTGTTTCGCATATTATTCCGTAAATATATAAGAAATCGCGCCATGGTGCCGGTAAATATAGAAGTACATGGCGTGCGGCTTACGAACCGGACATATGTCGTGCGTAGCATATAAAGAAAATCATTTCGCACCCATCGCGTCGCGCTGATTATTGTACCGCTTCTACTTCATATTGTAACGAAAGCAATTTCTGTTTCCGGAACTGAATCTTTTTTTTTAATTTCATTTTTTCTGCTAAGAAATATGAAGGTTTACGGGGAAAATACATAGCGGGAAATAAAGCAAGATAATGAAGATAGGCTTAGCGCAACGCATAATTTTCAATCTAATGCACAACCAAACCTATCAACTCCTCACAAATATTTGAAAAAATTACCTGAAAAGACAAACCACTAGAATGATACTAAGTATTCTATCGCTCAGAAGCTGCAAGTCTGATGATGGAACGCGATGGGTCTCCTTTATATCTCTCTTTAGGCCGGAAGTGACGCACGTTCAGAAGCGCCACGCACTGCTCGTCGATTCAGTTTGCACGCGATAACGCTTCTGCTGTTTGGTGGCCAGGGTTTGTTAGCTTGATATATAGTTTAAAGTGATGCCTGCTTCCTGAACCGCCTTATGAAAAACAGGAAAACGGAAACATGTTTCTTTCCCAAATTAGAATTATTTTTGAGCGCGTGGCATTGATTTGAATGCTCTTTCAGGTTTATGTACTCAGCTTCAGTAGCAATTACTATGCGCATTTTCACATAAAATTGAAATCCGCAATTATAGACGAACTTAATTTGCACGTTATCTGAGAACTACTGTCCTACGGTGCCAACTAGACAACAGCTGAGAACTCAATAATCTCATATCAATCTTATGTTCTTTAATCAAAACAATTTCATTTAGCATGTCTCCACATACAAATCTGTCTGTGGAGACGAGGTAAAATCACTTATTACACTTAAATCCACAGAGCATAATTTTTAAATTATTGAAAAACCTAAAATTATTTACTAGTTATGCATGATCAGCTTCCCTTCCTCATTGCTACAGTTCTTTCTCTAGCCTAGTCTAGTAGAAAATAAGAGGAGAGGTTGTAATACTTGATGTAAGTATTTATTAGTGCCGATAATAATAACATTTGAATAATTTTTCAGAAAATTGCGATGTACCGTAAGTGTCTCTTTCTACCATGTGACTTGATAAGGGACTGTAGTGAGAGAAGTACTTTTGATCGCTTGCCCAACATAACGGGCCTTTTAAAATGGAACCAGATAAAATGGAACCGGATATTATCAGAGCAATAATTTCTTAGGCTCAAAGTGCGTACTAATATTTTATTTTAAGACAAGTACCCCTTTTCTTTCAACGCAGCAAGTTAGCAAAATGCATTTCCTCATAAAGGAGTGACATGTAAATCTCCCTTTTCTTACTGCGTAGTAAAAAAGGCTTCCACTATTTTATCTGGAACAGTAATAGTGCTCGTGCTCTCCGCTTCACAACCACATAATTACACCTTCGGCTGCGAAAACCTTCACTTACAGCTACCAACGACTATTTCAAGAACTACGGAAATATCAAACTACTAAAAAAATACTTCAAGAAATATTGTTCCCCTATTATTCCGTATCTTGTTTTTGTACCGCCATCGTGGATATGCTATTTGTACTGCCGAAAGAAAAACTGGAGTTAGTGCGCAGCTGGCAGGAGAAGTCATTGTACTCATCGGCCGCGTTGACTGCCTCCTGACCGTTTACTGACCCGAAAAAAACTGTCTGACCGAAACTCCCAAGACGTTGTTCTTCAACGGCCTAACAACATGGACTTCCAAGTTGACCTTGAACCCACCAAATTCTACTGTCAATCGCCTCATTGGGCAATTTACACACAGAAATTGGTCGCCTTTTCCTGAAAACTAAGCGTGCAATTCTAACAAATAAAATATTTCATAGGCTTAGCATATACAGTTTTATAATGGGTCCGTTTGGAGGACGCCATGGTCGCAACAATACGGAGCAGTTTGGCTTATCCAAAGTCATTCTTGAAGCATAGAAACGGAAGTGCTGTATAAGCGCTTTTCATATTTGAAATATGGGTAGCCTTGATATGCATTGCGAGATGCCGTCTTCATAAGGTGCCTAATTTTTTACAAATTGTGAACAATGGTATTCTCACAATAATCCTGGCGTATATATGATTGTAAATATTTACATATCAATTATCACCGATTTATATGTTCTAGTGAAAGCTTACCGCTTTCAACTGTTTTGCTTAACTAAAACCGCAGTAAGCGAACTTCATGATTCTTCGATTGGACTATGTTCGTTTTTATCGACAGGCTAGAATTGGTTGCAAAATATTGCGTGGGACGAACTCAATCGACGAGCAAACTTCACTGGGAAATTTGCCAACAAATTTTTCGGGACGTATGGTGCATATAAGATGAAGCTCACGCCAAATGTGTTCTGTATCTAAAACTTGGTTGCAGGAAAGATATGCACCCGGCTCCCCATTTGCTGTATGTTTTTCCGCATACATGCCTCCCTTTAAATTTATTATCGAACAGACCTTGGCCACCTCACTGCATAACCGTTGTGGAGGATAACGACCATGTGGAGGATAACGACTGCATACGCCGTCGTTGTCCTCTACATGGCCCTCTTCTTCCTACCTCAATAGTAATATTAAGCAGCGCGATTGTGGTACCCATATCAGCCGTGCTGCTGTTGTGCTACCGGAAACGTGACCTCATTCTGCCATTTTGAGACTCAGGGTTGGTTTCTTATATCTCTACAGCTCTATACTTTGTTAGTGTTCGAAAATTATGTGAATGAATAGTGTTTTATCATATTCCCCGTAAAGTCTTTTTTAATGACCACCAAATGTTCAAACATCTGCTTTGGAAATTCGAACGAAAAAGTTTGGTTAGATAAAAAACTGTTTATGTCTGATGATAATGAAGGACAGTACGTCACATTGGTTTGCAGGAGAAGGACGAAATAATCAGCTGAACAGCGCCACACCAGATACAGCTTTTATAAATGGAAAGCTTCATGGCCACAAACTTGCGATATTGCCATGGCACTGCTCCAAGGAGTCACATGACGTCCCTACGCTCGTTGCGCCGCGGAAATTTCTCTCTGTCTCGCTCCCTAGTCACTACTGCGCATGCGCCACTAATAGCACCGAGCCACAGGTGTTCCGCCGCTGCGCAGCGCCGAGCCTTTCCACCGCCGGTGTTTGGTATGACGTCACACCGTGTTCCTCGTTGTTGCTCTCGCCTCCGCTCACTTCGCCAGCTGCGCCGCATCCCTGACATGTCGGAGGATGGAAAAGGAGAGCTCCCGTGCGCCGCAACTACAGTTGAGGCGGAAGTATGGATTTCGAGAATTCTGATAAGCACCAGGAGGCCTGCAATCGATATCGGAACGGGATGAAGAGGGAAACAATCGCCCAGGAAACAGACGAACAACGCGCCGAACGAATGTCTAAGCGCCATGAAATAGCTACAAAAACCAGACTAACCTGGACTTGCAATCAAGATTAAGGAAGGTTAACCAGGCTGTGCCTTAGCTTTCTCTATTTATGTCCTGGCATAGCCGTGCTAAGCCACTGCCAATTTTTCGCAACTCAGACATACATTCTTCTTCTCAATGTATTAGGATTGCAGTGCGAATGAAACTTACTCTCAGATATCGTTGAACACAAACAGCACCTATTTACACTACGCGTCAAGGGCCTCACCTGCCTACTTGCTTCCGACATAGAAGTACTGCACAGTACATGAATTGCTCAAGGTTTTAGTCTTACGGCCGCGCGCTGCATAGCTACCACGTGGAACTGCCCTTCTCATTTCGTAACCATTGAACACTCTAACACTATTGTTCAACAGGTGGCAGCTGCATGTGTTATGTGAACTAAGCTTTAAGCAGGACGTGGAACATAAGCAGCTGCGATAACAGCACCATAAAGAAAGCGTCGGAGAACAGCACTCCTGATGTTTGAGAACCTAGAGCACAGGTTCATAGGCCAGCTTTACCATTTATACTGGGTTTTGTAAGGCTTGAATTGTGAGCATTGCCCATCGTACATACGCGAACAAATTAAGGCTCTTTGCTAGGATGAGCGCACATGCACGATCTTGTTTCTTATCGTAGTCTCAAGTAAGGGGGTTGCGCCAAGTGGCACTGTAATCTTTGCTGATATCAGAAAGATTAATTAACATAAGCGCATTATGTACGTGTGAACACTCACCAGCTGACACACACTATTTCGTCAGACAGGTGATTTCTGGCGTTAACTGCAGATGTTTAGTTCATCGAAAGGAAACTATTTCACTGGCTGGAGAAATGTCATTCACCAATCGGAAAAGCTATAGCTTTTTAAACAAACGTTGGCATACCTTTGGAAATTTATTGCTTGCTCTATTTTGCGATTACCTCTATGTAGCTTTCCTGGCCAAAATTACTGCAGCAGAAGAAGGAATTGACTAGCTGGTTAGTGTAGAGGGTAGAATAATGTTTTTATTTAGAAACGTATTTCTTTCGAAAAATCATAAGCCTGACATATTGCCCGGTGTCTAGAATACCCGGACGGAATGGATCAGAGAACTATTCGATGTTCACTCTCCTGCTAGTGCTTGGCGGATACCAGTTAATGTACCTGCGTGCTTGTGAAATGGTGCGTATGTCTGGCCAGGTCCCGCAACGGCTTAGAGAAGGGCACTCGGTGAAAAAGGCGGCCTGCTTGGAGCTACAAAGACACAACGACAGCACGAGAAACAGAATGTGGTGAAGGATGCCAACATTGAAAACACGCGCAGTGCAAACGGCGGAGGGCTGAACAAGACCTGCATCATCACAACGAAGAGGAGGGCCATTATACGGTGTCTTCACATCTCGCAATTTAGAACGCAAGTCAGTACCAATAAGAGAAAGCGATGCACCTGCGTCAACTAAGGCTTCGTTTCGAACACCTTCAACAAACACCATAAGTACATTTGACGAGCGCTCCAGGGGAGTTTCACACTGTCCAAAGATGCAGCTTTCCCTCCTGAAGCTGCACTATTTTGTTTTCCGGGCGGCGATCTGTTCTCGTCGTAGTAAATACTGACTGGAAGAATAGGTTGAAGAAGTGTGCTATTTGCGTCTTTTCCGTGATCATTTGAGATCCGCTTTTTATCTTGTATATCTCTTCTTTTTTATCCCTAAGGTGCATCAAAACATTTTGTGGCGAAGATTTCAGGAACACAGAAAGCGCTATGTTAAAGTACTTTGGCTTAGAGTCCCGCAACGCTTATTTCAGTTGAGCCCACAAATGGGATACCCCGGTTGGTATCCAAGTCCTCAGCCATGTTCAAGTGGGTGAGGACTTCTATAGAGATCTATACAGTACCGGCGGTACCCAACGCGATAATGGAAGATTGAATAGGATAGAGGTATTTCACATCCCACATGTAACGCTGGAAGAAGTAAAGAAAGCCTTGGGAGCTGTGCAAAGGGGGAAGGCCACAACGCATGCCATTCGGCCTATGAAATGCCGCGCAGAGCTTCCAGCACTTTACTGACATCCTCCTTCGCAGCCTACCCTTTGTTATTGCCTATGTTATTGACGGATTTGTTGCCAGCTCAATGTCGTCCCAGCACCTCAACCATCTCCACCTCGTTTTTAAGTGTTCGAATGAACACGGCCTATTTCTCAAACAAAAAAAAGTGTGAATTCATGGAACACTCTTAATTCCTGGGTCACTTAGTGGTTGACGACAGCATTTAACCCCTCTCCTACTAAGTGAAAGCTATCATAGGCATTCTGCATCCAAATTACTGCAACAGTTGAACAATTTCATCAACTCATCAACAATTATTGAAGCAAATATGTCAACAATTTATCATGTAGCCTCTTGAAGCCCTGCTCAGTTCCGCAACATCTACAGCAACTTCCATAAGTCGGCTGATCCTCCTGGCACTGCCTTCATCACAATCTTTTTCCTGTAAACATTATGGTACACCCTCAGCAGGATGCTAAAATGACCTGCAATGTTGAAGCTTCAAAATGAGGGGTCTAAGGCGTGCTTCAACAGCTAATTTATGCCCAATGCATTTTTGGATAAGATGGTTGAAGTGGCTGAGGAGATCTACATATATTTATAGAGTGCCAGCGGCACCCACTACGGTAATGGAAGACGAAATAATCCAGAGGAATTGGACATCACACAAGTAACACCGGAAAAAGTAAAGAAAGCCTTGGGGGCTACGCAAAGGGGGAAGGCAGTGGGGAGGTTCGGTATACAGCAGATTTGTTGAAGGATGGTGGGAGATTCCTCTAGAAATACTGGCCACCCTGTATACGCAATGCGTCATGACCTCGGGAGCACCGGAATCTAAGAATAACGCCAACATAATATCCATCCATAAGAAAGGGGACGCCACGGACTTGAAAAATTATAGACCGATCAGCTTAGTGTCCGTTACCTACAAAGTTTTTACTAAGGTTATCGCAAATAGAATAGAATAGAATAGAATAGAACTAAAGGAGCACGAAAGATTACCTAAAGGTTACTCAACAGTAGACCGTATTCACACTATCAGTCAGGTGATAGAGAAATGTGCGGTATAGAACCAACCCTTATATGCAGCTTTCATTGATTACGAGAAAGCGTTTAACCCAGTCGAAACCTCAGCTGTCATGGATGCATTACGGAAGCATGGTGTACACGAGCCGTATGTAAAAATACTGAGAGATATCAAGAGCGCTTCGCAGCCGCCGTAGTTTTAAAGAAAAGCAACAAAATACCAATAAAGAAAGGCGTCTGGCAGGGAGATACGATCTTTCCACTGCTATTAACAGTGTGTTTACAGGAGGTGTTCAGAGTCCAAGATTAGGAAGAACTGGGGATGAGAGTTAATGGAGAATAGCTTAGTAACTTGCTATTGGCTGAGGATATTCCCTTGCTAAGTAACTCAGGGGACCAATTGCAATGCATGTTCACGGACCTGGTGAGGCAAAGCAGAGGGGTGGGTCTGGAAACTAATCTGCAGAAAACTAGAGTAATGTTTAACCGACTCGGAAGCGAACAGCAGTTTACGATAGGTAGCCAGGTACTGGAAGTGGTTAGGGAATATATGTACTTAAGGCAGGTAATGACCACGCATCCGGTCACGCGACTGAAATAATCAGAAGAATGCGCAGCGGTGCCTTTGGCAGGCTTTCTCAGATCATGAACAGCAGGGGGAAGCACGTATGGGGAAGAAACCTGGAGGCTTAAGAAAAGGGTTTTACTTAAATTGAGCACGATGCAGGGAGCTATGGAAAGAAGAATGATGGATGTAACGTTAAGGGATAGGAAAACAACAAATTGTGTGATAGATGTAATCAATTTGCGTTTGTTCCATGTTGAAATGAAGAAAAAGAAATGGGCATGGGCAGGACTTAATGACCATCGGATAACCGACACTCATTAATGGTTGCGGACTGGACTTCAAGGGAAGGGAAGCGTAGCAAGGGGCCGCACAATGTTAGGTAGGCGGATGAGATTAAGGAGTTTGCAGAGACAACATGGCCACAATTAGCACATGACAGGCGTTGTTGAAAGAGTATGGGAGAGGCCTGTGCCCTGCAGTGCGCGTAACCAGGTTGATGATGAAGATGAATATTGCTCACAATATATATATATATATATATATATATATATATATATATATATATATATATATATATATATATATGTGTGTGTGTGTGTGTGCAAACATATATGTGAAACTGGCTTCACATGTTAAACCTCTTTACACGTAATCTTGGCTAATGTGATCTTCTGTAGATTATATTTATTGTTGTTCTTGTTTAATTTGAATACGCATATACAATTAAGAAATACCAAAAAATCTGTAATTACAGTTACAGGACTTGTGCTCCAAAAAACATGATCTGCCACAATAGGTTGACTGTTTACCCTTACGTCCTTACACGAATCTACATTAAATTGGTCTCGTATCCGTACCATATGAAGGCTTTATAATGGTCAGTTATTTCCCAGCAACGGAATGCTTTTCTTCATGTTAATTATGCAGTTGAGACAGTGGGTTAACGTAGCGAATTATACGATTTGCAGGAGATTCAGAAGTACCACGTTTAATAGGTAATTGGCAGGTTAAACTTACATGTCGAAGTCCTATGATCTAACTTTTTTAATATCACTTCCTTCGACCGGGGAACTAAGTTGTAAAATGCACCCCTTTTATGTTGACCTGTTTCTAATATATAGAACAAATGTTCATAATTTCCGCAACATTCGTTTGACGTTTAGAACAATGTTTTAAAAAGTTGTGTATCTGGTTCCTTTGGCAACAGGTGGATTGCACTTAAAGGGTTTTACACCTTTCCATCACAATAAAATAAATGTACAGTGTTTCAAATCTATTGGGTAGATTGGGTCAAATGAATACCTATGACGTAGCCAAAAGTCGGAGAACTGATTAGCAGCCAGATGGATCTCATGAGCTACCAGGTCAAGTAGAGGCAAAAACATAGTGAAATAGATGATGACCTTAGAAGTACGTGCAAATCCGGCGTGTTTTATTTTGTAGAGCCTGTTATTTTCATTGAACAAGAGCACATAATTAGTCCTGTCTGTGAAATGAAATGGTTGTGGTTTGATGCGTTATACTTTTCGCGAAATAAGGTTTAGTGGCTATCTGTAAACTGTATGCCTCAAATGTGAACCATGTTTGCTTGAGCAGCAATAATTTGAGGGGTCTATTGCTGCGCCTATAAATTGCATCATCACTTTTTCAGGTTATGAAAGTGAATAGCCAGACTCCATTGCATGCTCAAAAGCTGCAAATGCCAGGACTCCCGGTTAGGCGTATGCCTTGAGCATCCACTCGAAATCTACCTGTGCCCTCTAATTTTGATTGGAGTCCTGCTTTGGCTGGTCATAAATGTGTCCTGTTTCCTGTATCGCAATGAAAAATTCTCTATCTAATAGTAAACCGGTCCTATTGCACACTAAACTAATCAAAATAGGTCGAACGAGAGAGTGGGCGATGTAATCATTACCTGTTACAGCGCTGTGGAAATGTTTCCGTCACCGCAAATAAAACAGTTTGCTGCAAATATTCCCGCGCAGCGTAATTAAAATTTATGAACTCAAATGAACTCAAGGTTTCCTGAAAGCTCGCATAAACTGCAGTGGGCACAATTAGCATGATTTTAAGTGTCGAAACGGGACCAATAGCCAACGCCTCATTTTTTGCCAACATCGAACTGTAACATGTGCCATATCTAGAAACCGTAAGAGCACATGAATCCTGATATGGAATGTATGCAGAGAGGTGATCATAGAAAAAAAAAGCAATATGCACGGTTTTAAATATGTGTTGCTTTATTTACGCCAGATTCTAAAGAAGGTTTTTGCCCATTTGTTCTGCTATCTTGGATAGCTATCTGCTATCTGAGACAGAAATGCATTCGCCCACACCCCGAGATTATGCGAGAATAGGCCAGATACTGCAATTTCTTGCAGACCAACACGTGTCCGCGCCTCCAAACACTTAGTAAGATACTCCCTGCACTCAATGGAGATATATTTTGTTGGTGCGGAGAGCGGCTAACTTTTGCCTACGTTCCGTGCACATGTAAAGTGTGAGCCTCAAGTTACTATTCTCCCCTTACGTAGCTAACGCCGAGATTTGGCTTGCTAGTGAAGAGCTAAAGAGCCTGGGATCTCTTCTGGGACAATTTAGCGAACCGCCGAGGCCAGTTGAGCTCTGGACTTAGGGGCCCTCCAGCCGCCGAAAGCCTTTAAACTAAGGTTAACACTTCTACCTCCGCTGTGGATATAAGCTCGGTATTGTACCCTCTCGGGGACGGGCCATCGCATGCCTTTCCACAGTAGGGGCGTAAGCCGGCAAGGGTACACGCCTCCTTCCACCTCCTCGTGAGAACGCATACCGGTATTTCACCATCTCCTGGATCGGCTACCACATTGCCTTCGCTTATACGGTTGGAAGCAGGTCAGGATAGTCCTCCCACTTACTCCTCGGACCGCATGCCCGGTATGGCAGTTTCTCTGATATCAGCGCACATTTTCCAGTCGCCTGTACTGACGTTGGCCGGCCAGTATGCGCCTCCCTACTTCTCCTGGGAGTGCATGCCTGGTCTGATCAACGTTTGCTGTGCGGGAATATTTGTCGCACGTTATGATATTCCCGTTAAACTAAGCGTGCCGATAACTCTGGAGCAAGTCATTGTAACACATCTATACATCGTTCGTTGCGACGATGTCGATAGGTTTTGTGTGGATTAAGGTAGGTGAATTAGCATTAACCACCTATGCTGTATAATTCAGCAAATATTTATTGTTAGACATGGAACAGGTAACATTTAATAACCGGCCAGGAAGGCAAGGTTTATTGCAAGCGAAAAATGGACTTCAATCAAAACTAGAGGTGCAGACACACTTCCAGTAGACGTTCAAGCATATGACTAAATAGGAACAATGGTTTTGGCAGCTCTTCGTGCCGGCATTGGTGACTGCGAATCCGCTGCCGCTGACCTGCATGAAAGCTATGAAAGAATTTGTTGGCGCATGAACTCACAGCCCCAAGTAATTTAGTGCCCGTAAGCAAATGGGATTGGAATTTGGTTCGCACCGTTGGGTATTAAACACGGACGCGCAATTCGTGATACGCCGCACTCGTGAACCCACAATCTGCGTACATCTCAGAACGCCCTAGATCTGGGCTCGTTTGCTATTACAATAATAAACTATGAAAACTCGCATATCTTATTTTTCAAGAACTTCGGTACGATTCGCACGAGGTGACGTTTGTATTGACTATGCTCTGACCTTTACTTGACGTGGCGTCTCATGCAACACAGTTGTCTTCAATGGGCAGTCTGACCATAAGCTTAGTAAACGAAATTAATTTCGAGTTTTTTGCCCATGGTTTTTCATTAGGAACACTTCCATTCTTTTTTCCGTTGGGAAAGTATGAAACCCGTTATATGCAATGCATCTGATGTTATTGAAACCCAGACACGGAAGAAGTTTATTGAAGGAGTGCTCCTAATATCAAAACAACATTTAGACACCTCAGAATACATTCTCTGTATTGTTAAGACTGGTTAACGTAAACAGGGGAAATGAAGTTTTGCTATAGATATGAGTCGTGTGGCTACAGCACAAAAGCTTGCTTAGGAACAGTATTTAACATGGTACGCTCAGAAGCGCTCAAAAGCATACAATTTAGATCAGGCAACTTAAGTTCTACCCTTACGTAAATACCACGAATATGCGCACGCATGCTTTAACATATCTTCTCAATGCAGAAACAGCCACATCCTACGTATAACAGACACTATAAAAATATGGCTGTGCAATGTTGCAGCACAACAAACGCAGCGCATTCCTATGTTCAAACTATTATTAGCACTGGTGTTCCATGTGATACTATAATTTTTTCGCCCTCTGTATCAACCCATGAGATTTGATAAAGAAACATAATTTTAGGTTGCAATATTTTGTATCTACCAAAATACCACCCAATGGCTGACTACTGTGGAGAAATTTTGCTTTCTTCTAAGAGAAATATCTGTGAATGCATAGCACAAAAAATTATCAATAAAGCTTGAAGGAGCTCGATAGCGTAAGCAGCTGCCATTGTTACTTTTGTAGCACTGTCGTGCTATAAAAAGTATTTCTTTTCTTCAAATTATAAGGTATGCTTATGTACAAAGACTCGAGAGGCAGGCGAATTGAAATTTAGGTAGATCCTCAAAGAAAATGGGAGAATTATGGAACTTCGGACAATAAATTATCTTACAAGGGGAGCTGGAACGAAAGTTATCCTAGTACAAGCTTTAGCGATGGTCTGATTTTGGGGTTCAGGAAAAGCCGGCCACTGGCTTCACAGTAATTGACTTATACAAAAAAACCATTCTACCTAGAAACCTGCCTATAACTTTTGGTTGCTCCATTGCGCATCTTCTCGGTTTGCTGTTCTGCTGCAGTCATCATAGCCAAGAATGCTCCACAGCGATGAGCCAAAGATAAAAGTAATACGAAGAGGTAATGAACGTTACTTCACAAAGCTTTAGCTTCTTGTTGTGGGGAAGGAAACTTCCCCAGCCAATGAAATTCTTCGTTTCGAAGGAGATGGGGAAATACTCATTCGTGTCCATTTACATTGCGAAATCTCACCATATCAAAGTTTGTACACGCAGTATATGTCACAGAGGGCTGGTTTATGGGAACAAAACATGTTGAGAACTTCGTATTGCGTTTATACAGCCAAATACTTTCAATAACAACAGTGAGTGCAGTACCACATGACGTGATCCATTTACCTTCCAGTACTGCAAGGATCGATATCACAGACTTGAACTTCGTCTTAGGAATCAGTCCTACGGTTAGCTGTGAGGGAGAAGCGAAATGTTGACAGTGTAAATAAATGAAATTGCATTTGCGCTGAAAATGCGTGTAATAAAACAATTCGTGTTGGTTTAACATATTCCTATGCCCATTAGCTGTTAAATATGCCTTTGAAAGTACGTTGACTCTCAAGAAAATCAAGTCTGGTGCTCTTGCGCCCTCTTTCAAGCCAGTGTTAGCACACTTGCTTATGTGCGGCACACTGCATACAGGTTCCATGCATAACGCATGCAGATCTCCACATGTTGAAATATAGTAGCATATTCTGCGATGGCTAGGAGGAGAGAAAAGTGATTTGATGCGGGCATTCTGTACCTAGGGGTCGCAAAACATAGCTGCATAAGACTTCCTCTAGTTAGAAGTGCTGCCACACTGGAAACAAGGCCAAATGTAAGGCACTTATCTCAGAGTGCACAATGTTGTAGGTTGCTATGAACAATATTTCAGAAATGTCAGTGATCCTAGTAGCAGTCCTGCTTCTATAAATCACAAGAAGATGACTTGCTTACTCAAGAGGTGTATCTGGTGCCGGGCTTTTAATGAGGTACATCCTACACTTTGTGTAAGGTTAGTAAGGATGTACGCTTCTTTTCTGAATTTACTCATAAAAATTTCCATTGTATTTGTGCTTCCGTTATGAAGATATTGGGCAGTCGTTCAGAGGCCCGACGTGGACTATAGGTATAAGAAGTTAAAACGCACTTCATCGAAAGAATTATTGTCCAGAAGCAAATTATAAGGTGAATGCATAAGCAAATATACTGTCTGCTCACAGACATACATCGACTGGCATCTCCCATGAATAGGCTAAATGCAAGAATCAGGCCTGGGTTTCGATTGCACAACAGCTACAAGGCTGATGAGGATATGACAATAGTTCTGCTTTATATCTTATTTCAGGGCAGAATAAGAGGTGCACGTGCTGGAGAAGGTCAATGTGGCTGGAAATGAATGCGCTATTCACAGCATAACGCCAATGCAGGGAGGTAACCGAAGCAACTCGTTTGATTTCAAATATAAGGGACTCACACATGCAGAAAAACATTCGGGAACAAGAAGTCAGATAGGTGTTTTTTTTCAACAGTAGCCTAATTTTACACATATGGCGCATTTGAAATGTCCGTTAGCTTTGATTGAACATCTGTCCGGAGAGGTTACCTACCAAGGTACGTCGGTACGACTGTGCGGGTATGAACGAGGCGGTGGCCGGTTCCTGTTCTGTGATGAAAAATCAACCCTCATTTGTAACTTGCTTTTCAGTTGCCTCCTAAGAGGCAACTACAACTTGGCATTCCATAGCCAAGGTGCCCAGATCACCTCACGCGTGGCGTTTGGCTCCACCGAAGGTATTTCCGAATCTAAGCGAGACTGGCATGGCGAAGTTGGAATGGCGACAGTGCTACAACTAGAACGGCATCGCGAACCCGAGCATACACAAAGCTGCCTAAGCTGTTTGGTGCCGCCTGCGGCATGGCGTAAGAGTAACAATAGAGTGACATACTTAGGCATTTACATTTTATTTATTGTTAATTATAATTGTTTTGACCGCTCCAGGAGCGGTCAGAAAGCAAAGTATTATGGAGATATTGATATATAAATATAAAGGGAAAAAATATTAAGTGATGGCGTCGTGGCCTGCTGTTTTAAAGGAAGATCTATCCGCGGTGTGAATGATGCAATCAGGAAGGTGGTTCCTTGGGGCGCGATGCGGCGGAGGCGAGCGCCAGCTGGAAGTATTGCATGGAACCCGGCACGTCGCTCCGTAGCCTCCGAGACACCCACGCGCCGGCGTGCGCGAATGAAGGACACAGCGGTCAGTGTGTGAATTGTGGAAACGCTGAAAAAGTGGTTTGCTTCACTTTCCGCGTAACAGAACTATGTTTTCTCATATATTAAGATTAGAACCCTAGAGCTATCTTGTCTTTAGGTTGTGGGTATGTCGTAGTTCGCGATTTTCCTACGTATGTTGGCTTGAGAAATTCAATTACTTCAGCAAGTTTCTTGCGTCAAACGGATGTCCTTGTGGTGGCTGGCTCGAAAGTGAGACGCCAAAGACGGATTTTCTACGACACGCGCAGCTTTCACCTTTCTACGACACGTGTCTCGTTTCCTGTGCGACACGCGCACAGGAAACGAGACACATTTCGTCCACAACAGCAAACCTAATTTTACGCTCACCACGCATTTCAATGGCGTTTTAGGTGAGACGCAGCATCTCTCCGGAAATGGTAGCAGCCAAGGCACGTCGGTGTGGTTCCAAATATAAAACGATGCACACCTGCAGGTGTGTATAGTTGTAAACTGAAAAGCAGATACGTATTTGTCCCCAAATTTTTTTTTCACATATATTACAGATCTAAAACGCACTTTATCTCTTATGCAACATGTTCGTTGACCGAGGTTTGTCAGGTTGAATTATATTGTGAAGTATTGCGTGTCTATATAACCACATGCTCATAAACAGGAAATCGGGCGTATATTTTTCACAAGGGTAGTTTATTTTTAAATGCATGACATGTTTATCATTTTGTGCCAGTTTTATCCACTGAGCGTCCGTAAGAACGACTATGCGTATGCTTTCATAAAAGTGAATTGAGAAAACTGTATAGGAAATTGATCTGTGGGCTGATTCAAATACTGTTCTGTGGGGCTAAAGAACATTAGCGCTGAAGACGCTGATACAGTATCACGGTGGTGTTCTTAACTTTGAAACTTTCTTTATTTACCGCCACACCGAAAACAAGTATTACATTTCGGTTCAATGGACACAGGACAGTTCTGAGAATCGATGCATCAGTAATAGATGATCGCCTCGTTCTTCATTGTCTCGTCCAGTTCTTTGTCCAGACTAGTGGAACAGAACTGAACCAGGACACTGTGTAATGCTTGCTATCCATAATCATTAGTGCAGAAATTGGTCGCTATTTAATCGAAACTGAAACAAGTGGCGAAGCAGTATGTGTGGTTTATTACCATACGACACGCTAAAACAGTCAAATAAAAGAAGTACATTTGATAACCTTTAAAACAAAAGGTTCCCAGTGAATTGAAGCCTGCTGGTGAACGGACAATAACTTTTTAGGCTAAATGTACATTGTAATATTCAAATTCGTAACAAATACGCATTGTTCTTAGAAAACAGCGAAGTTTCAAAAATGTTTTTCCTGTTCACACAGTGACATGGAAATCTCTGTTACCTTGTAGCTAATGAAAAATATCTTTATATATATATAAATGCAACACTAATACTGCGCGAGCTTAAGCTTCGTAACAGTTATATAGTTACCTTGGGATAATTGCAGATACACATACAGAATCCTCGCCATATTTAGTGAAGTAGCTTAGGAGATTCTACGGAGAAAATTGTTTTGTGCGATTGGAACGCGAAGATTCTTCGAAAACCGATATGAATAAGATATCATATTGTCATGTTGGCATAATCTTCCTCGTATTCCACTTCTCCGACTGCTAGAGCATGGCTCGAAGCTGCGATGGACGCCTTGAACCACTACTAACATACAAACTCCCTCGATGTAAATATTGTTACGAATCTTGCGAACGTATTTATCCGTGAGTTCTTTGCAGCGCCACTGTCCATAAGCCTTGGTTATTATAGAGAGAGCTAATGACCTTACTGCCCAGCTCGTGGAAGAAGTCATTACACTATGCCGCGGTATTAACTGCCTTCCGACAGCAGACTATCCTAAGGCAAAGGTTCTTACCGAAATAATAAGACCTTTGCGGATGTGCCTTCAGTATATTGTAACGACGCCGAATCGACAACGATGCGGAGCAGCACCACCAAAAAATACACTTTATTAGTCATCAGAGAGCAAAACTAACAACGACTACTTTTTCTCCACGCTTAACCTAAAATACCGCCATGTTGCGTTTAGTTATCTACACTAAATATGACAGCAGGTATGCCTGAAAACACGTGCACAGGGCGAGATTTGAAACGATGTGGAACGTCCTTTGGCTTATGTACCATATTCTGCGACCAAGGTTATTCAGGTCGACTTATATTTCGCAGGACTGCTTGCTTGCAGCCCCACATGCTCAAAAAAACGAAACAGAACACATATCTTTCTCAACGGTAACTAGCGTTTATATGGATAACAACTTTAACATCTGGTTTAAGTTTTACGTACTCAGCTCCTGTAAAACTGACTATGCGTATCTTCTCGTAAACGTAATTGAGATAATTTTTGTCAGTAGTGGATCTGTGCTTTGTTACAAAGTGGTTTAAATTTACTGAACTGCTGGGCCAAAAGACATTAGCGCAAACAGGCTGGCACCATATCACTATGGTGCTCAACAATACAAAATGTTTTCTTGTATTTGCCTCCACACCGCAAACAAGTTTTATATTTCAGTTGAATCACAAGCGAATAATTCTGATAATTTTTGCATCAGTAATGCATGATCTGCGCTGCCTCCAAATTCTCCTACAGTTCTTTGTGAAGGCTAGTGTAATAGAAGAAAACTAGAAAAGTGTGTAATGCATTATTAGAGAATTACTAGTGCCGAAAGTGGTTCCTATTTTTTTCGTAGTTATTAGCTGGTGAAATATTGTATATGCTTTTTTATCACGAGACACTGTAAAGAGTGACGTGAGAGAAGTAGTTTTGGTAACCTGTAAATGTTATCAAGACGATGCAAGAGCGATAAATTCTTGGGCTATTCTCACATTGCTATATTTCGAACTCGTAACCAACAAGGTTTTTCTTTCCTTCGAAGCACCGGAGTAACTAAAATGTACTTCCTGGTCTCACAGCGTAATAGACATCTCTGTTGTTCTTGTGCCTAATCAAAATATTTTAATATTTCAAATGCAATAGTAGTACTGGTCGTTCTTTAGTTTTGCAACTGTCCGAGCATTAGCTTGCGTTTATTGGCAGAATCATACACAGAATCCATGCCATAATCGGCGATGTAGCTCAGTAGGTGGTTGGGAAAATGCTCGTTTGTGCTTTTGCAGAGTCAAGCTTCATACAAAACCTACAGGGAAAAGATACCATATGGTAATGTTGGGATAATGTTCCTCGCGTTTGATATCTTTAGCAGGAAAACCATGGAACATCACTGCCATGGCCACTACAAACCAGTACTCAAATGAAAAAATATCTCACAGAGATAAAGATAGGAAATTTGGTAACTTGTTTATATCTTATTTCTCCGAACTTCCTATGTCAATATTCCATGGTTATTTACGATTGAGCTAATGGTTTTCCGGCCCAGCTGGCGCAAGAAGTCATTAAACTCAACGGCGGTATTTATTGCCTTCCGAAGCGTGCTATCCTAATGGAAACGGTCTTACCAAAATGCTAAGGATATCCTGGGTGCACATTGGAGACGTGTTGAAATCAATCACATGAAATGATACACCCTCTCATCCTTCGTGACGGTAGCGTAAGATGCTGCCGTTCAGAAACCATAGGAACCTCGTCTTTTGGGCTTCTTTTTCGAGCGTGAGACGAAACGGAATAGGCTACGCCTTCAGCTGAAGCATGGTGGACTATTGCCGACAATCCTTACCAATTTGCAGAGCGTACGGAGCAAGCCACTTGACTGCATGGATTTCAAGTTCGCCCTTATGAGCTCTACACCACTCCATGGATCGACATACGTCGCCGGCCTGGCCGCCTACAAAGTTGTCTACAGCCGTTGCATTGTTGTTAAACGGCAGAAATAAGTGTACTTTGAAACTAATTTTGGAAGCACCACATGGCACTGTCATCCCACCTGATTGGAAAATGAATGCAGAATAATCTGTTACCTTATCTTGAAAACTAAGGACAGCATCATAGTAAACCAAATGTTGCACATGCTGAAACAATCAAATTTCTATAACGTATATATTTGGAGAACTCCATGGTCTCAACATTGAAGAATAATTTAGTGTCTTAAGCTTCGCTCACGATTCAAAGGAAAATAAGAAGTGCTGTATAAGGACTGCCTCTATTTCAGGAATGGGTGGTCCCCTTAACCTGCACTACCAACTGCCCTCTTTATTAGGCGCCTCATGTTTTATAAATGAGTAGCAGAGCTGCAACTCATGTAAGTAGATGACTATATGAAATGGTAAAAATGCACATGTCATTTAAGTTCAAATATGACGTTAATGAAACCTAAGCACTTTCTACTGTTTCAATTCTGTAAATCCACAGCACATATACTTCTTTATCTATTCGTTTGGATCGCATGTGTTTCTATTGATTGCAGCAGATTCAAATGTAAAGAAATTGCGCTGATCGAATCCAACGAACGAGCAATATTCACTACGCCTTTTTTCAAAGCCTGACGAGAAGCAAACGAAATTTAGGCTTACGAATAACGGTCTTTTATAACATGCGAGGTGACCGTGCATCAACACACAACACTGCTACTTTGAACATTTACCTGGGTAGCATTGGCTTTTTACCTAAAGATTGAAAAAAGAAAATACGTAGCGCTCTCAGAGCTCTCAGAGTGCAGCCTCTTGTTTTATTGGGATTTTGCGTTCCTGAAAAGCTTACTCGAGCTCCTCTAGGATGGCGTATTACTGGCATATTAATGGGCCCTAAAGAAGATAGCTGCATTAGCTATTATTGGGCAGGTAAGAGAGCCCACGATGTTTCTGATACTCAGCATGTGCCAGTTACAAGAATAGCATATGCTAGAACTCGTCCCCTGAGACGAAAAGACCTGGTCGAGGCGCTTCCCTGTAGGGCCGAAGCTGTTAGCAGCTATTTCTGAAATGCTTCGAATAACATCGCTTACCACAGAACATGATACGTGCATAGTGTGCTTTATTAAATGTTGCATAGTGTGCTTTATTCATTAGTTTGAGAGCAGTTGTGGCGCTCATATAGCATTAGCGAGTCCATTGTCGAAGTTCCTTGCTATTGCTGAACGGTATTCTCACACTTTAGTCACCGTACTCCTAAAATGCCCATATAACGGTCCGTATGCCTTTTCTACGTTGTGAAGAGAATACGCCTAGTAATATTCCCTGACTGATGCTACATGAAACCCAATGCGCATTTCGAATACGTCGTGTATTTAAATGTAGGGCACTGTTGCCAAAAATATGTATCTGGTTTCCTGTTTTCGAGCAAGTACGTATCGCTTTATATTTGGAATCAAGTCGACCTACCTGGGTCGGTAACATTTGCGGACAAGTGTTAAATCAAACATAAAGCTCATTTCAAATGCGGCGTGCGTCTAAACTTAGGTTACCGTCGGGAAAAATAACTATCCCTTCTTTTTTTTTGTTTCCGAGTGTTTTTTTTGCAAGTGCGAGTCGCTTTATATTTGAAATCAAACCGACGGGCATTGTCAAGCCGTCTACATAAGCGTTGTACGGTGCAAAATGCATTCATTTCCAGCCACGTCGACCTTCCTACACGTTCGCCTCTTGTTCTTGCCTAAATAAAATATAAAGCAGGATCATTGTATTATCTTTATCAGCCTTGTAGCTGTTGTCATATCGAAGACCGGGCCTGATTCTCGTATTTCGTTTCTTCTTCGGAGAGGCGTGGCAACGTATATCTCTATGAGCAGTCGGCATATTTTCTGATGGCTATACCGTATAATTGCTATTGTGCATTCATTCTTTCTATGATTGCGTTTTATCTTCTTATACACATGGTCCCCGTAGGGCCTTTTTGAATGAGTGCGCCGCAACTACTCTGACAAATATTTTTAAGGTGCACACAACAGACACGGCCCAAATGGAAGGTCATACA
Source organism: Dermacentor variabilis (assembly GCF_050947875.1). Lineage (NCBI taxonomy): Eukaryota > Metazoa > Arthropoda > Arachnida > Ixodida > Ixodidae > Dermacentor > Dermacentor variabilis. Next base: position 84,090,700 of record NC_134578.1, read on the forward strand.
CAGGACAAGCATCTGTGCTCTGTATGACTTTCCTTTTGTGCCGTGTGTTTATTTAGTGCCTCAAAATATTTGTTAAATATCCACCTACTAGGCTCATAGAATGCTCGTCTAAGCCACAATTGCTCTGCTATCTTTTACAACTTTAAGAAAAGGACCGCACGTCATTACTGACGTTTGAACGAAGCGTAGGAAATGTCAGCTTCAAAGCGCTCACAAGATACGCCTCTTTGGCGAGCCAGAAATTTTTGGGTCTCTCAGAAACACAAATGCCGTCAACAGTGCTTATGCACATAAATTATCGTCCATCGCTACCTACGATAGTGAGTATACTGTGAGGAGGGCCTTACCTGAGGCGTTGTTTCACATCTGGGTGTACATCGAACTACACGAATTCTTATACAGTCATGTTTACAACCCCTAGGTACAGAATACACAATGCCCGCAACAAAGTATACCTTTCTTTCCTTCTAACCCTCGCCGAATGTGCTTCTATAGTTCAGCATGAAGTATCTCCGTGCGACATGGGTAGTGTGCTGTATAAAGATTACCGCACAGAAGAAACCGCGCTAATGCCACCTTGAGGAGGACCGCAGAGCAGCGCACCTAATTTGCTCAAGTGACAGCACAGGTTCGCATGCAAACTATACACCTAATGGGCTTAGGAACATGTTAAACCTTGTTGAAACGTGTAAATGTGCGTATCGTCAGAGCAAAGCATATTTCTCTTGTTGCGAAAGTGAGCGGTTCCTTTCGTCCTCGCAGCTAATAGTAAGACTATCACAAAGAGGGACTTCACGTATGCCATCTTGCTCGTTGCAGCACTAACAGGCTAATGGATTATGACATATGGCACAGCAATCTGTGTTGTTATTAAATATATTTCGCTACCTAAATGTAGTTCGCAGTTCTCAACACGCTGTCTTCCTGCATACCTGCTGTTTATGACATATACTGCATGTACAAGCATTTGAATGGGGAGATTTCATGAAATAAACGCACACGAATGAACATTCTGCCATCTCCATCGAAACGAACCAAAATCACTGTTTGGGGAAGTTTCCTTTTGGAATGAACTAAGCTATAGCTTCTTCAAAAAAATAGTTCATACAGTTTTCGTAATATCTCATATTTTATTAATCTCTATGGAGCGAGCCTGGCCGTCATCACTGCTGCAGAACATGAAGCGACGTGATGCGTAGTGGAAAAATTAAATCTAAAAGTTACGTTTCTCCGTAGAAAGGTATCTTTTGCCAAAATAATTTACTACCAAACTAGCGCCCCTTAAACCGATAGTCGGTGAAATATCCACCGGAATAGTCAATGCTCTTGTCTTGCTCAGCAACACTGGGAATGAGAGACAACAATTGATTGAGGACCTGAATCGAGAGAGCATAAGAGTTGGGTTGAAGATTAATGTGGAGAAGACAAAGATAATGACCCATACCGGGGGGGGGGGCAAGAGAGCCGAAGTTCAGGATCCTTAGTCAGCCTCTAGAGTATGTGAACGAGTACGTTTACCTACGTCATTTATTCACAGGGAGCCCTGATGATCATCATCATCATCAGCCTGGTTACGCCCACTGCAGGGCAAAGGCCTCTCCCATACTTCTCCAAGAACCCCGGTTATGTAGTAATTGTGGCCATGTCGTCCCTGCAAACTTCTTAATCTCATCCGCCCACCTAACTTTCTGCCGCCCCCTGCTACGCTTCCCTTCCCTTGGAATCCAGTCCGTAACTCTTAATGACCATCGGTTATCTTCCCTCCTCATTACATGAACTGCCCATGCCCATTTCTTTTTCTTGATTTCAACTAAGATGTTATTACCTCGCGTTTGTTCCCTCACGAAATCTGCTCTTTTCTTATCCCTTAACGTTACACCCAAAATTCTTCTTTCCATAGCTCATTCCGTCCTCCTGAATTTAAGTAGAACCCTTTTCGTAAGCCTCCAGATTTCTGCCCCGTAGTTGAGTACTGGTAAGACACAGCTGTTGTACACTCTTCTCTTGAGGGATAATGGAAACCTGCTGTTCATGATCTGAGAATTCCTGCCAAACGCACCCCAGCCCATTCTTATTCTTCTGATTATTTCCGTCTCATGGTCCGGATCCGCCGTTACTACCTGCCCTAAGTAGATGTATTCCCTTATCACTTCGAGTGCCTCGCTACCCATCGTAAACAGCTGCTCTCTTCCGAAACTGTTAAACGTTACTTTAGTTTTGTGCTGATTAATTTTAGACCCACCCTTCTGCTTTGCCTCTTCAGGTCAGTGAGAATACATTGCAATTGTTCCCGTGAGTTACTAAGCAAGGCAATATCATCAGCGAATCGCAAGTTACCAAGGTATTCTCCATTATCTCATATCCCCAATTCCTCCCAATCCAGGTCTCTGAATACCTCCTGTAAACACGCTGCGAACAGCATTGGATAGATCGTGTCTCCCTGTCTGACGCCTTTCTTTATTGGGAAATCGTAGGCAAATAAGCTTCAATATTTAAACGCAGCAGTAGCTGTTTCATCTATAAGGCCCACTGCGGCAACTCCTGCCTTACTTGTGGACAGAGAAGGAAAACCCTTTATATGGAAGAGCACAGGCGCTTTGTCGGGAACCAATGTCCAAGGCATCGCTTTTAGCGTTCTCGATTTCGTCGCGGATAACGACAGTAATAAGCTCTTGGTCTAGACATTGAGCCGTTTTTTTAAGGAAATTAGCAGCGGTATCATACCTCAGAGATGTGGAAGGAAGTATGGGGAGATAAGATCTTTCAGCATGGGGATTATTGGGGTTTCCGCCGCTATGATGGCAAAGTATTCGACCTTTCACCTGTAGGCCATTTAAGATGTGCATTCCGGTGTCGCCTAGGAACTTGCAGGCTAGTTGTGGTCGCATCAGCGCGCTTTGAGGGTCCTTTGTATTGGTATGCATCATCATCATCATCATCATCAGCCTGGTTACGCCCACTGCAGGGCAAAGGCCTCTCCCCTACTTCTCCAACAACCCCGGTCATGTACTAATTGTGGCCATGCCGTCCCTGCAAACTTCTTAATCTCATCCGCCCACCTAACTTTCTGCCGCCCCCTGCTACGCTTCCCTTCCCTTGGGATCCAGTCCGTAACCCTTAATGACCATCGGTTATCTTCCCTCCTCATTACATGTCCTGCCCATGCCCATTTCTTTTTCTTGATTTCAACTAAGATGTCATTAACTCGCGTTTGTTCCCTCGCCCAATCTGCTCTTTTCTTATCCCTTAACGTTACACCTATCATTCTTCTTTCCATAGCTCGTTGTGTCGTCCTCAATTTGAGCAGAACCCTTTTCGTAAGCCTCCAGGTTTCTGCCCCGTAGGTGAGTACTGGTAAGACACAGCTATTATATACTTTTCTCTTGAGGGTATGCACTTTGGGTAATATCCCACGTCAAGCCCGATATGGCTTTTGGTCTGGCTGCATTGCTAATGATTGTTGTGGGCCTGCTTGGGCAGGCTCAATATATCGGCTATTTTTGCCCAAGCCTAGCAGAATGCTTGTGCATTCCATGAGACCATTGCATAACCAGTAATCCGGACAATCTCGATCGGATGATAAAGGTGTCCCTGTAAGTGATTCATAATACTTGTGCGTACGGTTGAATGCAGCATTTCTGTACACCCCTACAAAATGTCCATAAATGCTACAACTTTCATTGTGGGTATCTGAGGAAGGCACAGAGTAGCTGCCACGATTCCTTTAGCACGGCTATATTGGAGGGTATGGTGTGCACGATCTCGGTATGCACTATGTGGCCGCAACGATCGACTGCCGAAATTGCGGATACTTTCTGATGTACACTGGGCGCGGCCATATTCGTATGCGACTCTGGGGTCACATGCGCTGTGCCTGGTGCAGTCTATGCTACTCGTTCTTCCCCACGGGCCTGGTTATTTTGCTGGTCAATACCTCATGAGCGAGGTCATGCCTGTAGTAGGGATTAACCTCGTACATTGAGTAGCAGTCTAACTCCAAGGGCTGTGGAGTTAGGTGTAGCCCTACGTTACCTTAGATGATGCACTTCTTGTTCTACTTGTTGTAGGTGTAACTACTGACAATGTCGGTGGTTGGTAATGAGTTCGGTGACAGTTTTATAGCATGCCAGGTTCATGAGTACCTGTGTCTTAACTCAAAGAGGACATACGAGCCCCACATTGGTCGCCTTGCGGATGAGTGCAGCCAGACTAGTGATGTCTGGGTTGCGCAGACGTTTCATAGGAAGGGTGATTGGTCACTGTGCAAGCTTGCGCAACTGGAATGACGGGGCGATCGTGCTGATGTAATCACATTGCAATCGCTTTGTAGGTATGAAATCACCATAAAAATATACCTTGAGGACAGCAGTTCTGCAAATAGAACTTTTGATCAAGTAACGTTATCTGTTTTTCGTCAAAGGCCGTGAACATTTGGCATCACAGGATGGCCCCCACCATCGCCTCAACGTAGCCGGTGCACCAGAGCTGCCCATTTCAGCACTACATGCAGACGCAGAGATGCAGTACGTTTAGTGGACCCTGGCAAATTATGTTAAAGCTAATAAAAACACATACTGCTGCTGGTTTCGATATTATTAGGGTTAAGTGAACCAGATCTGTAGCTCAGACATTATGTGAACTATAGCTGTATACCTGTAAGCATTCTTTCCTCTCAGGAATGAATGAATGAATGAATGAATGATGTTTAATGGCGCAAGGGCCAAGTAACACCAAAGAGCGCCATGTCTGTCGTAATGATTTTGCAGTGTAGTTATGATTTCTATGAAGTTGGTGTGACGTGGCTGTAAAGGGTTTTAAAGACAGTCGCTCTAAAGTGAGTAAAATCTGTATAATAAGAAATGGCGAAGACGTATGACGCGTACTATGAACATTAAGATCCATTTCAAAAGAATGACACGATGTGTAAAATATATCAGGTTATAAGATTGGCTAGAACACTACTGCCTCCTTAGAGCCCTTGAAACACAAGGGCCTGGAGGCATGTGCTACGCAAAACAATTATCGCAGTGGCATCCTCTGGAACGAGGATGCTCTACGAAGTTAATGGGCTTATAACATGTAGGACAACATCACTTAAGAAGTTGAAGGCTGGCTTGGTGTTAAAAACTGGTTCCTTACCAAGAAACATAGCCGGGTGTAGAGGGATGTGATAATGGTATGCAAGCGGAAAATGTTTCTTTCTCTCCGTTTCGGCTTCCAGACACTTCAGGAGCACATGGAGGACGGTCAGCCTTTCGCCGCATCTACCACAGGTTGGAGGCTCACTTGCAATAAGCAGAAAATTTGGGTGCCAATTGTGTGTGCTATTCTGAGGCGACAGAATAGGACATCTGTTCACCGAGATTTTGTTGGAGAGGGACAGAAACCTAACTGTGGTATCACGTGCAGTTTATTATTTGTTTGCGCGTCCGACGTGCACTGCCAGTGTTTTCGCGCTTTTTCGCAAGAAATGCCTCAGATCTGTGACAGGCACATCTGTGGTAGGGTTAACTGCTTGCGATGTGATTGAGATGGCCATCTCGTACGTCAGAACGTTACCTTCTATTCCCCTATGGCCACGTACCCAGCATATTATGATATTCTGGTTAGATGAGTACACTTTACACAAGACCGAATAGAGTTCATTAAATACGGGATTTTTACGTTTGCTGAGTGACATTAAGGCCTTCAGGACGCTTAGAGAGTCTGTACAGATCGCTGCTTTTGGAAGTTTTGATTTTCTTATATGCTTTCTTATATGATTTGTTATATGAGAGTAATGCGTAGGCCTCGGCCGTAAAGATACTTGTTTCCGGGTGCATTACATCGGATTCCGAGAAGGATGGGCCGACGGCTGCATAGGATACCCCGGCACTTGACTTCGAAGCGTCTGTGTAGAACTCTGCGCAGGAGTGCTTATACTGAAGTTCTAGGAAATGCGTTCTGATTTGGTCTTATAGAGGGGCGATTGCTGAAAAGGGTAGCGCACGCCATATCGGTAAATGGTACTAAAACATGGATGTTCAAGATTAGAGTGCACTTTAAGGAAATATGTGAAGCTGATGTGTGACCTCTGTAGGGTGAGCGACCACTCATTCGATTTGGCATTAAGCTTTCAATCGGGCTTGTTCCGAAAGCGCCCGTGGCTATGCGGATACCTAGATGGTGAACAGGGTCTAGCATCTTTAGCGCGCTCGGGGCGGCAGAGTTGTATACCACGACACCACAATCCAATCGTGACCGAATCAGGCTCTTATATCGATTCATTAAGCACTTCCTGACACTACCCCACGTAGTCTGGGATAAATATTTCATTAGGTTCATTGTTTTCACACATTTTTCTTTAATATGTTTAATGTGTGGGACGAAAGTGAGTCTATTGTCAAGTGTAACACCTAGAAATCTGTGCTCTTTGTTTACAGGTGTCTGTTGTCCACACAGTTCTAAGCAAGGTCCGGAACCAGGCCTGTCTTTCTTGTAAGTAGAACACAAGAACTGTTGAGAGGATTGATTTTAAATCCATTTTTCTCTGCCCAATTTCACACCTTGTTCAAACCATGCTGTACCTGTCTCTCACACACTGTGAGGTTACAGTCATGTCCGCCTAAGTTAATCAAGTTGTGAATCTCTTCAGTGAAATACAAATGTCATCGTAGTTCTAACCTACATGAGTTGAAATAGCGCTAGTATGATTGTATACCATGTCATAGCTAATAACGTCACAACTCATGTTTCTATCACTCTCGCTCGTCCGTTATCTATGCACAATCCAATGATCGCCTTGTTTTAGGCTCGTGTAGAATGCCTGGTGTAGAAATGACCTCATTTCCGTCATGGGATCGTCTATAACTTAGGCGACGCGCTGCTCTGGTCACACACATTTACGCTTGTAATGCACCCACAGAACTACTGTCTTTACAGGAACATGTTGTTCCACCTGCAATAGATTTGAGGATTCCAAAGAGCGCCGGACAGCCAAGTGTCTGCAAAATAATTCGCTTAACATAGATTCCCAGAGTGCGTGGAACCTGCAAAATTTTATTGCGCTAGATCTTATGTACCCGACATGGCTGCACAGTGGCTACGATATTGGGCTGCTGAGCACGAGACCGCGGGATTGAATCCCGGCCACGGCGGCTGCATTTCGATGGGGACAAAATGCGTGTACTTACATTGAGATGCACGTTAAAGAACCCCGGGTGGTGAAAATTTCCGGAGATCTCCACTACGGCGTACTTTATAATCAGAAAGTGGTTTTGGCGCGTTAAACCCCATAATTAAATAAATTAGCTCTTAACCATAGCCATAGCACACGAGCCGCAATACTGCTGTCGGCCTCCCATGGTATTCTACATAAAGTCCAAGGACGATAACGTCGCCGATGTTATTATAGAGGAAATTTATTTGTACATTATCTGAGAACTACTGTCCTGTTGTGCCAACTAGACAACAGCTTGATCTTGAACGCACCCAATTCTACTGTCATACTGCCTCATTGGGCAATGTACACACAGAAATTGGTAGCCTTTTCTTGAAGACTAAGGGTGCAATTCTATTAAACAAAATGTTTCATAGGCTTAGCATATCCAGTTTCACAATGTGTCCCTTTGGAAGACGCCATGGTCCCAACAATACGGAGCAGTTTGGCCTATCCACGGTCATTCTTGAACCATAGATATGGAAGTGCTGTATAAGCGCTTTAGTACATTTTCCATACAACGTTTAGTACATAAGTACATTGTCCCACCGGAAATTGCTTTCAGCAGCCTAAAGAATCGCGGAAAGCCAAGTATCTCCAAATACTTCGCTTAACATAGATTCCCTGAGTGCGTGGGACCTGCACAATTTTATTGCCATATCCATAGCACTCCAGCCGCAATACCATTGTCGGCGTCCCATGATAATCCGCATAAAGTGCAAGGACGATTACATCGTCGACCCTCGCCGTATGCTGCATGCTTGAGTGAAAGCGGGCTAGACCGACACGACGACAGCGGCTCCGTATATAGCGCGCCATGGAGGAAAGCCAGATGGAAGCGCTGAGTCTTCTGTGCAATGGGGAAGGACTACACCGAGTGCTTCGACTACACCGGGTGATTGCACCGGCGACTACACAGGGTGATTCCTTCGCCTTGCTCTAGGCTGCGCGTAGGTCAGTTGGCTCGCCGCTGCTGCCGAGATTGCTCACTGCAGTGCTTTGACAGCGAGTGTCCGCGGTCGTCCATTGACATGTGTTCATTTTGAACGTGCGTGCGTGACACCATGCTTGTCAATCTACATTCAGGAAGCTAATCTTTACAACTTGATACGGCTGCGCAAACTAATATCCTTACTGCGCATAGTTTCAGACTCGCATCACATCTTGAGGCTCAGTTCCAACGCACGGCTATGCGTTATAGTTGCAGTTCAGCTGCGACGAAAAATAGCTGGATCTTTCGCGGTTATGGTTCAACACTCTAATTAAGGCTTGCCTCGTCTGCTGCAATTATTGCGAGGTATGACAGCCGCGTAATTAAACATCACGCAGCAATCTATCGTGTAATGTTACACATTAGTCCATTGAATCGGCCAATTGATACTGTGTACGTCACTATCGAGCCATCAATAGACGTTAACGCCGAAAATGCGCATTGATGGTTTTCAAAGGAGCGTTTACTACTTCAGCCGCACACACACGAGTCTTACGTGGTATTATTTGCTACAAACCGTATTTTCCCGGGTAAAAGATGCGTGCGATAATTATGGAGCAGCTGGTGCACGTCTATACAATTAGTCGGCACGAGGCATATAACTTTACAGTTCACATTGAATTAAAATCAGTTACGCAAATTTTCCCCATGGGAGACAATAAACATTCTTCATTTATTGAGCGCATGTGTAAGCCAGGCTTCGGCAACGGATGGCTGACTTCAGGTTTACAAACACAGGCAGACGTTCAGTAGAGGTGGAAGGCATACGCCTAATGTCAGGCCCAAGGCAGTGCAGCTCTTAAGGCAGGCTATGAAGTCAGGACATCCGGTGCCCGTTTCTGCAAGAAGACATGTTTTGATTGGAGGACTCCGACAACAAGAACAAGAATCTTGATGCAGCAAAACAAATTTGTTCAAGTTATTTGCAAACAGTCCACTAATAACAACGAAATTATTTGTAAATGCCTAATGCTAACTCCTTACAAATACCTGCGTACATTTGAGAGTACCCTAGCTCTGTGTTTATTACTTACAACAGTAACGCCTCTGAAACTCCACACAGCGTCTTCGGCCAAACAACTCATTGGTTACGCGCACAGAAAGCATGCACAAACACCGCCAATAATATTATTTTGCGGGGTACAGAACAACACATATTACCAAATTCAAAAGGTTCGAAGTTGTTCAGTTATCAAGACGTTCATTCTCAAAGTGGACATGACGGAAGATTTCTGAGGTGATGGTGGGGTGATTACTTGGTGCCAATGTCACAGACAACTCTTTTTGTCGGGGAAAATAAGAAACAGTTTGTCTGACATTTCAGCAATAGATGTGAAAATACGCCACGTAAAGAATAACGACCGTCAAAAAGAATCCCTGAGGGAGCATTTTCAGTTGGACCTCTTCTCTCTGTATTCATTTATACGTGACGCGGCTCACGGTGCGATATTTCTCTGCGTAATTGAATATTTTCTCGCTAGACGTGGCCTGGGTATTTACTCGAAGGAACAGCCACAATGGTATTCATCAAAAACATGGTGTGGGTGTTTCGACGTATTGGGAAATCACCAATCCAATAAAGTCAATGGAACCTGATATCTATCGAACCACAGATGCGGAAACATTTAAATGTAGAAGGTCAGTCATGTTAAATGACATATACACACATTTATTCTGTATTGAAGAGACTGAATAGAAGAAATACAGAAATATTTATATTCTGTTGAAGCCCTCGCTATAAGAGAGTAAAAAAAATGTAGTGTGTGCGTGTGCACGTAATAAGCCCTTCTGTACAGCTTATATAACACGACATTTTAGACAAACAGTAAACAATAAAGTTTTCTATAGGTAGCATACTTTCTCGCAAATATCACTAAGAATAGCAAGAGCCCCAATTACATTTACATATGCGTTCACTTTATGAACTTAGTGAGCCAAGAAGTATTCTGAGTACGTTTTACCTATAATACATATAACATTCCAACGAAAACACATGCCACCTTCTTAAAAGAGAAAAGAAATTGGGTTACAACAATCAAACAGGTATGTCTGCAATACTTACTGCACGTACAACTCTGCTGATCGGTTGTCTCCTCCGCAGCAGTCATCACGGCGAGGAACGCTGCACACAAATAGGCGCGGATTGCAACAAATTTCTGATGGTGTATCCAAGTTTCTTTGTGAAAATACAGCTCAACGAATTGCAAAGAAGGTTTCGCCAGCCTGTGAAATCGACTGTTTCGCAGGAGACGGAAGAGGATCAAATCGTAAGTGTATTTTGTAGAATCTCACCGTTACCATCATTGAAGCTGCAATTTCAATGAGAATGTAATTGTATGTGGCCGAAGTGTGTGCCCACGAATCCAATTTCAGTAGTGAATATCGCGCTCATAATTAATACTGCGTTTTCATTACACATATGGAATACATTGCCAGCTGGCGCCGTCCACTTACCTCCGAGTACAGCAAGGAGGAAGATGGCAGAGATGAACTTCATCTTTCCAATAAGTCTGACTGTGGTGCCTGCGAGCACGAAAGGAAATGATCACTATACGCGCCACACAGAACACACCGTGCCGTTTCGAAAAAGAGGAATTTTTTTGAACAGAAGGTCGAGTCGCTTAAAATTTTCTACGAATTTTAAAATGTATATGATCGACTTCCGCCTTCAGTGGGAACTTGAACGCGCCCTGCAACTTTTGAAACCTGTGCTTACTTAAAGGAGCTCACCGCAACGTTCTGCATAAGGTAGAGTTCATCATTGAACTGGGGCGATCTCTTGTGCAAAGAAAGCAACCATCTCTGCTCTCGTTACTGAAGGAAGAAAGATAGTTGGGCATAGCTGTTGAGCAACTTGCGGCTGAGAATAGCTACCGCTTAACATATTGATGCAAACTTGACTGAATCTCTATGGCAAGCAAGGTCGCGGTTGAGGCCATTATTTCTTAGGGCGCCATGATGATTGAGGTTGTTTCGCATATTATTCCGTAAATATATAAGGAATCGCGCCATAGTGCCGGTAAATTGAGAAGTACATGGCGTGCGGCTTACGAACCGGACATATGTCGTGCGTAGCATATAAAGAAAATCATTTCGCACCCATCGCGTTGAGCTGATTATTGTACCGCTTTTACTTCATATTGTAACGAAAGCAATTTCTGTTTCCGGAACTGAATCTTTCTTTTTTAATTTCATTTTTTCTGCTAAGAAATATGAAGGTTTACGGGGAAAATACATATCGGAAAATAAAGCAAGATAATGAAGATAGGCTTAGCGCAATACATCATTTTCAATCTAATGCACAACCAAACCTATCGACTCCTCACAAATATTTGAAAAAACTACCTGAAAAGACAAACCGCTAGAATGATACTTAATATTCTATCGCACAGAAGCTGCAAGTCTGATGATGGAACGCGATGGGTCTCCTTTATATCTCTCGTTAGGCCGGAAGTGACGCACTTTCAGAAGCGCCACGGAGCTGCTCGTCGATCCAGTTTGCACGCGATAACGCTTCTGCTGTTTGGTGGCCAGGGTTTGTTAGCTTGATTTATAGTTTAAAGCGATGCCTGCTTCCTGAACCACCTTATGAAAAACAGGAAAACGGAAACATGTTTCTTTCCCAAATTTGAATTATTTTTGAGCGCGTGACATTGATTTGAATGCTCTTTCAGGTTTATGTACTCAGCTTCAGTAACAGTTACAATGCGCATTTTCACGTAAAATTGAAATCCGCAATTATAGACGAACTTTATTTGTACATTATCTGAGAACTACTGTCCTGCGGTGCCAACTAGACAACAGCTCAGAACTCAATAATCTGATATCAATCTTATGTTCTTTATTAAAAACAATTTCATTTAGCATGTCTCCACATACAAATCTGTCTGTGGAGACGAGGTAAAATCACTTATTACACTTAAATCCACAGCGCATAATTTTTAAATTATTGAAAAACCTAAAATTATTTACTAGTTATGCATGATCAGCTTCCCTTCCTCATTGCTACAGTTCTTTCTCTAGCCTAGTGTAGTAGAAAATAAGAGGAGAGGTTGTAATGCTTGATTTAAGTATTTATTAGGGGCGATAATGATCACGTTTGAATAATTTTTCAGAAAATTGCGACGTACCGCAAGCGTCTCTTTCTACCATGTGACTTGATAAGGGACTAAAGTGAGATTAGTACTTCTGATCGCTTGCCCCACATAACGGGCCTTTTAAAATGGAACCTGATAAAATGGAACCAGATATTATCATAGCAATAATTTCTTGGGCTCAAAGTGCGTACTAATATTTTATTTTAAGACAAGTACCCCTTTTCTTTCAACGCAGCAAGTTAGCAAAATGCATTTCCTCATAAAGAAGTGACATGTAAATCTCCCTTTTCTTACTGCGTAGTAAAAAAGGCTTCCACTATTTTATCTGGAACCGTAATAGTGCTCGTGCTCTCTGCTTCACAACCACATAATTACACCTTCGGCTGCGAAAACCTTCACTTACAGCTACCAACGACTATTTCAAGAACTACGGAAATATCAAACTACTAAAAAAATACTGCAAGAAATATTGTTCCCCTATTATTCCGTATCTTGTTTTTGTACCGCCATCCTGCATTTGCTATTTGTACTGCCGAAAGAAAAACTGGAGTTAGTGCGCAGCTGGCAGGACAAGTCATTGTACTCATCGGCCGCGTTTACTGCCTCCTGACAGTTTACTGACCTGAAAAAAACTGTCTGACCGAAACTCCCAAGACGTTGTTCTTCAACGGCCAAACAACATGGACTTCCAAGTTGACCTTGAACCCACCAAATTCTACTGTCATATCGCCTCATTGGGCAATTTACACACAGAAATTGGTCGCCTTTTCCTGAAAACTAAGGGTGCAATTCTATTAAATAATATATTTGATAGGCTTAGCATATCCAGTTTTATAATGTGTCCGTTTGGAGCACGCCATGGTCGCAACAATACGGAGCAGTTTGGCCTATCCACAGTCATTCTTGAAACATAGAACACGAAGTGCTGTATTAGTGCTTTTCATATTTGAAATATGGGTAGCCTTGATATGTATTGTGAGATGCCTTCTTCATAGGGCGCCTAATTTTTTACAAATTGTGAACACTAGTGTTCTCACATTAGTCCTGGCGTATGTATGATTGTAAATATTTACATATCAATTATCACCGATTTATATGTTCTAGTGAAAGCTTATCGCTTTCAACTGTTTTGCTTACCTAAAACCGCAGTAAGTGAACTTCATGATTCTTCGATTGGACTAAGTTCGTTTTTACCGACAGGCTGGGAATTGGTTGCAAAATATTGCGTGGGACGAACTCAATCGACGAGCAAACTTCACTGGAAAATTTGCCTACAAATTTTTCGGGACGTATGGTGCATATAAGGTGAAGCTCACGCCAAATGTGTTCTGTATCTAAAACTTGTTTGCAGGAAAGATATGCACCCGGCTCCCCATTTGCTGTATGTTTTTCCGCATACATGCCTCCCTTTAAATGTATTATCGAACAGACCTTGGCCACCTCACTGCATAACCGTTGTGGAGGATAACGACCATTTGGAGGATAACGACTGCATACGCCGTCGTTGTCCTCTACATGGCCCTCTTCTTCCTACCTCAAGAGTAATATTAAGCAGGGCGATTGTGGTACCCATATCAGGCGTGCTGCTGTTGTGCTATCGGAAACGTGACCTCATTCTGCCATTTTGAGACTTAGGGTTGGTTTCTTATATCTCTACAGCTCTATACTTTGTTAGTGTTCGAAAATTAGGTGAATGAATTGTGTTTTATCATATTCCCCGTAAAGTCTTTTTTAATGACCACCAAATGTTCAAACATCTGCTTTGGAAATTCGAACGAAAAAGTTTGGTTTGTTAAAAAACTTCTTTATTTCTGATTATATTGAAGGACAGTACGTCACATTGGTTAGCAGGTGAAGGACGAAATAATCAGCTGAACAGTGTCACACCAGATACAGCTTTTATAAATGGAAAGCTTTATGGCCACAAACTTGCGATATTGCCGTGGCTGTGGTCGAAGGAGGCACATGACGTCCCTACGCTCGTTGCGCCGCGGATATTTCTCTCTGTCTCGCTCCCTAGTCACTACTGCGCATGCGCCACTAATAGCACCGTGCCACAGGTGTTCCGCCGCTGCGCAGCGCCGAGCCTTGCCACCGCCGGTGTTTGGTATGACGTCACACCTTGTTCCTCGTTGTTGCTCTCGCCTCCGCTCGCTTCGCCAGCTGCGTCGCATCCCTGACAACATGTCGGAGAATGGAAAAGGAGAGCTTGCGTGCGCCGCAACTACAGTTGAGGCGGAAGTATGGATGGCGAGAATTCTGATAAGCACCAGGAGGCCTGCAATCGATATCGGAACGAGATGAACAGGGAAAGAATCGCCCAGGAAACAGACGAACAACGCGCCGAACGAATGTCTAAGCGCCACGACATAGCTACACAACCAGACTAACCTGGACTTGCAATCAAGATTAAGAAAGGCTAACCAGGCTGTGCCTTAGCTTGCGCTATTTATGTCCTGGCATAGCCGAGATAAGCCACTGCCAATTTCTCGTAACTCAGACATAATTTCTTTTTCTCAATGTATTAGGACTGCAGTGCGAATGAAACTTACTCTCAGATATCGTTGAACACAAACAGCACCTATTTACACTACGCGTCAAGGGCCTCACCTGCCTACTTGCTTCCGACATAGAAGTACTTCACAGTACATGAATTGCTTAAGGTTTTAGTGTTACGGCCGCGCGCTGCATAGCTACCACGTGGAACTGCCGTTCTCATTTCGTAACCATTGAACACTCTAACACTATTGTTCCACAGGTGGCAGCTGCATGTGTTATGTGAACTAAGCTGTAAGCAGGACGTGGAACATAAGCAGCTGCGATAACAGCACCATAAAGAAAGCGTCGGAGAACAGCACTCCTGACGTTTGAGAACCTAGAGCACAGGTTCATAGGCCAACTTTACCATTTAGACTGGGTTTTGTAAGGCATGAACTGTGAGCATTGCCCATCGTACATACGGCGAACAAATTAAGGCTCTTCGTCAGGCTGAGCGCACATGCACGATCTTGTTTCTTATCGTAGTCTCAAGTAAGGCGGTTGCGCCAAGTGGCACTGTAATCTTTGCTGATATCAGAAAGATTAATTAACATAAGCGCATTATGTACGTGTGAACACTCACCAGCTGACACACACTATTTCGTCAGACAGGTGATTTCTGGCGTTAACTGCAGATGTTTAGTTCATCGAAAGGAAACTATTTCACTGGCTGGAGAAATCTCATTCACCAATCGCAAAAGCTATAGCTTTTTAAACAAACGTTCGCATACCGTTGGAAATTTATCGCTGCTCTATTTTGCACTTACCTCTATCTAGCTTTCCTGGCCAAGATTACTGCAGCAGAGCAAGGAATTGACTAGCTGGTTAGTGTAGAGGGTAGAATAATGTTTGTATATAGAAACGTATTTCTTTCGAAAAATCATAAGCCTAACATATTGCCCGGTGTTTAGAACACCACGACGGAATGGATCACTATTCGATGTTCACTCTCCTGCTAGTGCTTGGCGGATACCAGTTAATGTACCTGCGTGCTTGTGAAATGGTGCGTATGTCTGGCCATGTCCCGCAACGGCTTAGAGAAGGGCACTTGGTGAAAAAGGCGGCCGGCTTGGAGCTACAAAGACACAACGACAGCACGAGAAACAGAATGTGGTGAAGGATGCCAACATTGAAAACACGCGCATTGCAAACGGCGGAGGGCTGAACAAGACCTGCATCATCAAAACGAAGAGGAGGGCCATTATACGGTGTCTTCACATCTGGCAATTTAGAACGCAAGTCAGTACCAATAAGAGAAAGCGATGCACCTGTGTCAACTAAGGCTTCGTTTCGGACACCTTCAACAAACACCAAAAGCACATTTGACGATCGCTCCGGAGGAGTTTCACACTGTCCAAAGATTCAGCTTTCCCTCCTGAAGCTGCACGATTTTGTTTTCCGGGCGGCGATCTGTTCTCGTCGTAGTAAATACTGCCTGGAAGAATATGTTGAAGAAGTGTGCTATTTGCGTCTTTTCCGTGATCATTTGAGATCCGCTTTTTATCTGGCATATCTCTTCTTTTTTATCCCTTAGGTGCATGCAAACATTTTGTGGCGATGATTTTAGGAACACAGAAAGCGCTATGTTAAAGTACTTTCGCTTAGAGTCCCGTAACGCTTATTTCAGTTGAGCCCACAAATGGGATACCTGGGTTGGTATCCAAGTCCTCAGCCAAGTTCAAGTGGGTGAGGACTTCTATAGAGATTTATACAGTACCAGTGGTACCCAACGCGATAATGGAAGAGTGAATAGGCTAGAGGTATTTCACATCCCACATGCAACGCTGGAAGAAGTAAAGAAAACCTTGGGAGCTATGCAAAGGGGGAAGGCCACAACGCATGGCATTCGGCCTATGAAATGCCGCGCAGAGCTTCCAGGAATTTACTTCGCAGCCTACCCTTTGTTATTGCCTATGTTATTGACGGATTTGTTGCCAGCTCTATGTAGTCCCAGCACCTCAACCATCTCCACCTCGTTTTTAAGTGTTCGACTGAACACGGCCTATTTCTCAAACAAAAAAAGTGTGAATTCATGAAACACTCTTAATTCTTGGGTCACTTGGTTGACAACAGCATTTAACCCCTCTCCTACAAAGTGAAAGCCATCATAGGCATTCTGCATCCAGATTACTGCAACAGTTGAACAATTTCATCAACTCATCAACAATTATTGAAGCTTCATTCCTCTGTGTGCCAATATCATGTAGCCTCTTGAAGCCCTGCTCAGTTCCGCAACATCTACATCAACTTCCATAAGTCGGCTGATCCTCCTGGCACTGCCTTCATCACAATCTTTCTCCTGTAAACTTTATGGTACACCCTCAGCAGGATGCTAAAATGACCTGCACGGTTGAAGGCTCAAAATGAGGGGTCTAAGGCGTGCTTCAACAGCTAATTTATGCCCAGTGGATTAATGGATAAGATGGTTGAAGTGGCTGAGGAGATCTATATATATGTATAGAGTGCCAGTGGCACCCACGATGGTAATGGAAGACGGAATAATCTAGAGGAATTGGACATCACACAAGTAACACCGGAAAAAGTAAAGAAAGCCTTGGGAGCTACGCAAAGGGGGAAGGCAGTTGGGGACGTTCGGTATGCAGCAGATTTGTTGAAGGATGGCGGCAGATTCTTCTAGAAATACTGGCCACCCTGTATACGCAATGCGTCATGACCTCGGGAGCACCGGAATCTAAGAAGAACGCCAACATAATATCCATCCATAAGAAAGGGGACGCCACGGACTTGAAAAATTATAGACCGATCAGCTTAGTGTCCGTTGCCTACAAAGTTTTTACTAAGGTTATCGCAAATAGAATAGAATAGAACTAAAGGAGCACGAAATTTCCTAAAGGTTACTCAACAGTAGACCATATACACGCTATCAGTCAGGTGATAGAGAAATGTGCGGAATAGAACCAACCCTTATATTCAGCTTTCATTGATTACGAGAAAGCGTTTAACCCAGTCCAAACCTCAGCTGTCATGGATGCATTACGGAAGCATGGTGTACACGAGCCCTATGTAAAAATACTGAGAGATATCTACAGCGCTTCGCAGCCACCGTAGCTTTAAAGAAAAGCAACAAAATACCAATAAAGATAGGCGTCTGGCAGGGAGATACGACCTTTCCACTGCTATTAACAGCGTGTTTACAGGAGGTGTTCAGAGTCCTGGATTAGGAAGAACTGGGGATGAGAGTTAATGGAGAATACCTTAGTAACTTGCGATTTTCTGAGGATATTCTCTTGCTAGGTAACTCACGGGACCAATTGCAATGCATACTCACGGACCTGGAGAGGCAAAGCAGAGGGGTGGGTCTGGAAACTAATCTGCAGGAAACTAGAGTCATGTTTAGCCGACTCGGAAGCGAACAGCAGTTTACGATAGGTAGCCAGGTACTGGAACTGGTTAGGGAATATATTTACTTAAGGCAGGTAATGACCAAGCATCCGGTCACGCGACTGAAATAATCAGAAGAATGCGCAGCGGTGCCTTTGGCAGGCATTCTCAGATCACGAACAGCAGGGGGAAGCACGTATGGGGAAGAAACCTGCAGGCTTAAGAAAAGGGTTCTACTTAAATTGAGCCCGATGCAGGGAGCTATGGAAAGAAGAATGATGGATGTAACGTTAAGGGATAGGAAAACAGCAAATTGTGTGATAGATGTAATCAATTTGCGTTTGTTCCATGTTGAAATGAAGAAAAAGAAATGGGCATGGGCAGGACTTAATGACCATCGGATAACCGACAGTCATCAATGGTTGCGGACTGGATTTCAAGGGAAGGGAAGCGTAGCAAGGGGCGGCACAATGTTAGGTAGGCGGATGAGATTAAGGAGTTTCCAGAGACAACATGGCCACAATTAGCACATGACAGGGGTTGTTGAAAGAGTATGAGAGAGGCCTGTGCCCTGCAGTGCACGTAACCAGGTTGATGATGAAGATGAGTATTGCTCACAATATATATATATATATATATATATATATATATATATATATATATATATATATATGTGTGTGTGTGTGTGTGTGTGTGTGTGTGTGTGTGCAAACATATATGTGAAACTGGCTTCACATGTTAAACCACTTTACACGCAATCTTGGCTAATGTGATCTTCTGTAGATTATATTTATTGTTTTTCTTGTTTAACTTGAATACGCATATACAATTAAGAAATACCAAAAAATCTGTAATGACAGTTACAGGACTTGTGCTGCAAAAAACATGGTCTGCCACAATAGGTTGACTGTTTACCCTTACGTCCTTACACGAATCTACGTTAAATTGGTCTCGTATCCGTACCATATGAAGGCTTTATAATGGTCAGTTATTTCCCAGCAAACGGGATGCTTTTCTTCATGGTAATTATGCAGTTGAGACAGCGGGTTAACGTACCGATTTATACGATTTGCAGAAGATTCTGAAGTACCGCGTTTAATAGGTAATTGGCAGGTTAAAGTTACATGTCGAAGTCCTATGATCTAACTTTTTTAAAATCATTTCCTTCGACCGGGAAACTAAGTTGTAAAATGCACCCCTTTTATGTTGACCAGTTTCTAATATATAGAACAAATGTTCATAATTTCCGCAACATTCGTTTGACGTTTAGAACAATGTTTTAATAAGTTGTGTATCTGGTTCCTTTAGCAACAAATGGATTGCACTTAAAGGGCTTTACACCTTTCCATCACAATAAGACAAATGCACAGTGTTTCAGATCTATTGGGTAGATTTGGTCAAATGAATACCTATGACGTAGCAAACACTCGGAGACCTGATTAGCAGCCAGATGGATCTCATGAGCTACCAGGTCAAGTAGAGGCAAAAACATAGTGAAATAGATGATGACCTTAGAAGTACGTGTAAATCGGCGTGTTTTATTTTGTAGACCCTGTTATTTTCATTAAACAAGAGCACATGACTAGTCGTGTCTGTGAAATGAAATGGTTGTGCTTTGATGCGTTATACTTTTCTCGAAATAAGCTTTCGTGGCTATCTGTAAGCTGTATGCATCAAATGTCAACCATATTTGCTTTAGCAGCAATAACTTGAGGGGTCTATTGCTGTGCCTATAAATTGCATCATCGCTTTTTTCAGGTTATGAAAGTGAATAGCCAGACTCCATTGGATGCTCAAAAGCTGCAAATGCCAGGACTCCCGGTTAGGCGTACGCCTTGAACATCCACTCGAAATCTACCTGTGCCTCTAATTTTGATTGGAGTCCTGCTTTGGCTGGTCATAAATGTGTCCTGTTTGCTGTATCACAATGAAAAATTCTCTATCTAATAGTAAACCGGTCCTATTACACATTAAACTAATCAAAATAGGTCGAACGAGAGAGTCGGCAATGTAATCATTACCTGTTACAGCGCTGTGGGAATGTTTTCGTTACCGCAAATAAAACAGTCTGCTGCAAATATTCCCGCGCAACGTAACTAAAATTTATGAACTCAAATGAACTCAAGGTTTTCTGAAAGCTCGCATAAACTGCAGTGGGCACAATTAGCATGATTTTAAGTGTCGAAACGGGACCAATAGCGAACGCCTCATTTTTTGCCGACATCGAACTGTAACATGTGCCACATCTAGAAACCGTAAGAGCACATGAATCCTGATATGGGATGTATGCAGAGAGGTGATGATTGGAAAAAAAGCAATATGCACCGTTTTAAATATGTGTTGCTTAATTTACGTCACATTCGAAAGAACGTTTTTGCCAATTTGTTCTGCTATGTAGGATAGCTATCTACTATCTGAGACAAAAATACATTCGCCCACACCCCGAGATTATGCGAGAACAGGCCAGATGCTGCAATTTCTTGCAGACCAACACGTGTCCGCGCCTCCAAACACTTAGTAAGATACTCCCTGCACTCAATGGAGATACGTTTTGTTGGTGCGGAGAGCGGCTAACTTTTGCCTACGTTCCGTGCACATGTAAAGTGTGAGCCTCAAGTTACTATTCTCCCCTTACGAAGCTAACGCCGAGATTTGGCTTGCCAGTGAAGAGCTAAACAGCCTGGGAGCTCTTCTGGGACAATTTAGCGAACCGCCGAGGCCAGTTGAGCTCTGGACTCAGGGACCCTCCAGCCGCCGAAAGCCTTTAAACTAAGGTTAACACTTCTACCTCCGCTGTGGATATAAGCTCGGTATTGTACCCTCTCGGGGATCGGCCAACGCATTCCTTTCCACATTAGGGGCGTAAGCCGGCAAGGGTACACGCCTCCTTCCACCTCGTCGTGAGAACGCATACCGGTATTTCACCATCTCCTGGATCGGCGACCACATTGCCTTCCCTTATACGATTGGAAGCAGGTCAGGATAGTCCTCCCACCTTCTCCTCAGACCGCATGCCCGGTATGGCCGTGTCTCTGATATCAGCGCACATTTTCCAGTCGCCTGTACTGACGTAGGCCGGACAGTATGCGCCTCCCAACTTCTCCTGGGAGCACATGCCTGGTCTGATCAACATATGCTGTGCGGGAATATTTGTCGCACGTTATGGTATTCCCGTTAAACTAAGCATGCCGATAACTCTGGAGCAAGTCATTGTAACACATCTATACATCGTTCGTTGCGACGATGTCGATACGTTTTACGTGGATTAAGGTAGGTGAATTGGCATGAACCACCTATGCTGTATAATTCAGCAAATATTTATTGTTAGACATGGAACAGGTAACATTTGATAAACGACCAGGAACGCAAGGTTTATTGCAAGCGAAAAATGGACTTCAATCAAAACTAGAGGCGCAGACACACTTCCAGTAGACGTTCAAGCATATGACTAAATAGCAACAATGGCTTTGGCAGCTCTTCGTGCCGGCATTGGTGACTGCGAATCCGCTGCCAGGACCTGCATGAAAGCTATGAAAGAATTTGTTGGCGCATGAACTCCCAGCCCCAAGTAATTTACTGCCCGTAAGCAAATGGGATTGGAATTTGGTTCGCACCGTTGGGTATTAAACAGGGACGCGCAATTCGTGATACGACGCACTCGTAAACCCGCAATCTGCGTACATCTGTGAACACCCTAGATCTGGGCTCGTTTGCTATTACTATAATAAACTATGAAAACTCGCATATCTCATTTTTCAAGAACTTCGGTACGATTCGCACGAGGTGACGTTTGTATTGACTATGCTCTCACCTTGACTTGACTTGGCGTCTCATGCAACACAGTTGTCTGTCAATGGGCATTCTGACCATACGCTTAGTAAACGAGATTCATTTCGAGTGGTTTGCTCACGGTTTTTCATTAAGAAGACTTCCATTCTTTTTTCAGTTGGGTAAGTAAGAAACCCGTTATGTGCAATGCATCTGATGTTATTTAAACCCCAGACATAGAAGAAGTTTATTAAAGGAGTGCTCCGCATACCAAAACAACATTTAGACACCTCAGAATATCTTCTCTGTATTGTTAAGACAGGTTAACGTAAAGAGGGGAATGAAGCTTTGCTATAGATATGAGTCGTGTGGCTACAGCGCCAAAGCTTGCTTCGGAACAGTATTTAACTTAACGGGGTACGCTCAGAAGCGCTCAAAAGCATACAATTTAGATCAGGCAACTTAAGTTCTACCCTTACGTAAATACCACGAATATGCGCACACATGCTTCAACTTATCTTCTCAATGCAGAAACAGCCACATCCTACGTATTACAGACACTCTTAAAATTTGGCTGTGCAATGCTGCAGCACAACAAACGCAGCGCATTCCTATGTTCAAAGTATTATTAGCACTGGTGTTCCATGTGATACTATTATTTTTTCGCCCTTTGTATCAACCCATGAGATTCGATATAGAAACATAATTTTAGTTTGCAATATTTTGTATCTTCCAAAATACCGCCCGATGGCTGACTACTGTGGAGAAATTTTGCTTTCTTCTAAGAGAAATATCTGTGAATGCATAGCACGAAAAATCCTCAATAAAGATTGAAGGAGCTCGATAGCGTAAGCAGCTGCCATTGTTACTTTTTTAGCGCTGTCGTGCTATAAAAATTATTTCTTTTCTTCAAATATATAAGGTAGACTTATGTACAAATACTCGAGAGAAGGCGAATTGAAATTTAGGTAGATCCTCAAAGAAAATGGGAGAATTATGGAACTTCGGGCAATAAATAATCTTACTAGGGCAGCTGGAACGAAAGTTATCCTTGTACAAGCTTTAGCAATGATCTGCATTTGGGGTTCAGGAAAAGCCGGCCACTGGCTTCACAGTAATTGACTTATACAAAAAATACCATTCTACCTAGAAACCTACCTTTAACTTTTAGTTGCTCCATTGCGCATCTTCTCGGTTTGCTGTTCTGCTGCAGTCATCATAGCCAAGAATGCTCCACAGCGATGAGCCAAAGATAAAAGTAATACGAAGAGATAATGAACGTTACATCACAAAGGTTTACCTTCTTGTTGTGGGGAAGGAAACTTCCCCAGCCAATGAAATTCTTCGTTTCGAAGGAGATGGGGGAATACTCATTCGTGTCCATTTACATTGCGAAATCTCACCATTTCAATGTTTGTAGACGCAGTGTATGTCACAAAGGGCTTGTTTATGGGAACAAAACATGTTGAGAACTTCGTATTGCGTTTATACAACTAAATGCTTTCAATAACAACAGTGAGTGCAGTACCACATGGCGTGACCCATTTACCTTCCAGTACTGCAAGGATCGATATCACAGACTTGAACTTCATCTTAGGAATGAGTCTTACGGTTAGCTGTGAGGGAGAAGCGAAATGTTGACAGTGTGAATTATTGAAAGTGCATTTGCGCTGAAAATTCGTGTATTAAAACAATTCGTGTTGGTTTAACATATTCCTATGCCCATTAGGTGTTTAATATGCCTTTGAAACTACGCTGACTCTCAAGAAAATCAAGTCTGGTGCTCTTGCACCCTCTTTCAAGCCAATGTTAGCACACTTGCTTATGTGCGGCGCACTGCATACAGGTTAAATGCATAAAGCATGCAGATCTCCACATGTTGAAATATAGTAGCATATTCTGAGATGGCTAGGAGGAGAGAAAAGTGGTTTGATGCGGGCATTCTGTACCTAGGGGTCGCAAAGCATAGCTGCATAAGACTTCCTGTAGTTAGAAGTGCTGTCACACTGGAAACAAGGCCACATCTAAGGCACTTATCTCAGAGTGCACACTGTTGTAGGTTGCTATGAACAATATTTCAGAAATGTGAGTGATCCTAACAGCAGTCCTGCTTCTATAACGCACAAGAAGATGACTTGCTTACTCAAGAGGTGTATCTGGTGCCGGGCTTTTAATAAGGTACATCCTACACTTTGTGTAAGGTTAGTAAGGACGTACGCTTCTTTTCTGAATTTACTCATCAAAGTTCCTTTGTATTTGTGCTTCCGTTATGAAGATATCGGGAAGTCGTTCAGAGGCCCGACGGGGACTATAGGTATAAGAAGTTAAAACGCAATTCATCGAAAGAAGAAATGTCCAGAAGCAAATTATGAATAGGCTAAATGCGAGAATCAGGCCTGGGTTTCGATTGCACAACAGCTACAAGGCTGATGAAGATATGACAATAGTTCTGCTTTATATCTTATTTCAGGGCAGAATAAGAGGTGCACGTGTTGGAGAAGGTCAATGTGGCTGGAAATGAATGCGCTATTCAAAGCATAACGCCAATGCAGGGAGGTAACCGAAACAACTCGTTTGATTTCAAATATAAAGATACTCACACATGCAGAAAAACATTCGGGAACAAGAAGTCAGATAGGTGTTTTTTTTTCAACTGTAGCCTAATTTTACACATATGGCGCATTTGAAATGTCCGTTAGCTTTGATTGAACATCTGTCCGGAGAGGTTACCTAACAAGGTACGTCGGTACGACAGTGCGGGTATGAACGAGGCGGTGGCCGGTTCCTGTTCTGTGATGAAAAATCAACCCTCATCTGTAACTTGCTTTTCAGTTGCAGTTAGGAGGCAACTACAACGTGGCATTCCATAGCCAAGGTGCCCTGATCACCTCACGCGTTCCGTCTGGCTCCAGCGAAGGTATTTCGGAATCTAACGCGAGACTGGTATGGCGAAGTTGGAATGGCGACAGTGCTGCAACTAGAATGGCATCGTGAACCCGAGCATACACAAAGCAGCCTAAGCTGTTTGGTGCCGCCTGCGGCATGGCGTAAGAGTAAAAATAGAGTGACATACTTAGGCGTTTACATTTTATTTATTTTTAATCATTATTGTTCTTTTTATTATACATACTTCCAAGACCCCACGGTGCTACAGATAGGAGCGGTCAGAAAGCAAAGTAATATGGAGATATTTATATATATATATATAAAAGGAAAAAATATTAAGTGATGGCGTCGTGGCCTGCTGTTTTAAAGGAAGATCTATCCGCGATGTGAATGATGCAATCAGAAAGGTGGTTCCGTGGGGCGCGATGCAGCGGAGGCGAGCACCAGCAGGAAGTATTGCATGGAACCCGGCACGTCTTTCCGTGGCCTCCGAGACACCCACGCGCCGGCGTGCGCGAATGAAGGACACAGCGGTCAGTGTGTGAATTGTGGAAACGCTGAAAAAGTGGTTTGCTTCACTTTCCCCGTAACAGAACTATGTTTTCTCATATATTAAGATTAGAACCCAAGAGCTATCTTGTCTTTAGGTTGTGTGTATGTCGTAGTTCGCGATTTTCATACGTATGTTGGCTTGAGAAATTCAATTACTTCAGCAAGTTTCTTGCGTCAAACGGATGCCCTTGTGGTGGCTGGCTCGAAAGTGAGACGCCAAAGACGGATTTTCTACGACACGCGCACATTTCACCTTTCTACGACACGTGTCTCGTTTCCTGTGCGCGTGTCGCACAGGAAACGAGACACATTTCGTCCACAACAGCAAACCTAATTTTACGCTCACCACGCATTTCAATGGCGTTTTAGGTGAGACGCAGCATCTGTCCGGAAATGGTAGCAGCCAAGGCACGTCGGTGTGGTTCCAAATATAAAACGATGCACACCTGCAGGAATGTATAGTTGTAAACTGAAAAGCAGATACGTATATTTCCCCAAAACTACTTTTTTTCACATATATTACAGATCTAAAACGCACTTTACCTCTTATGCACCATGTTCGCTGACCATGCTTTGTCAGGTTGAATTATATTGTAAAGTATTGCGTGCCTACAGAACCAAATGCTCATTAACAGGAAATCGGGCGCATATTTTTCACAAGGGTAGCTTATTTTTATATGCATGACATGTTTATCATTTCGGGCCAGTTTTATCCACTGAGCTTCCGTAAGAAAGACTATGCGTATCCTTTCATAAAAGTGAATTGAGAAAACTCTATAGGAAATTAATCTGTGGGCTGATTCAAATCCTGTTCTGTGGGGCTAAAGAACGTTAGCGCTGAAGTCGCTGATACAGTATCACGGTGGTGTTCTTAACTTTGAAACTGTCTTTATTTACCGCCACACCGTAAACAAGTATTACATTTCTGTTCAATAGACACGGAACAGTTCTGAGAATCGATGCATCAGTAATAGATGATCGCCTCTTTCTTCATTGTCTCGTCCAGTTCTTTGTCTGGACTAGTGGAACAGAACTGAACCAGGACAGTGTGTAATGCTTGCTATCCATAATCATTAGTGCAGAAATTGGCCGCTATTTAATCAAAACTCAAAGAAGTGGCGAAGCAGTATGTGCGGTTTGTTACCATACGACACGCTAAAACAGTCAAATAAGAGAAGTACATTTGATAACCTTTAATACAAAAGGTTCCAAGTGAATTGAAGCCTGCTGGTGAACGGACAATAACTTTTTAGGCTGAATGTACATTGTATTATTCAAATTCGTAACAAACACGCATTGTTCTTACAAAACAGCGAAGTTTCAAAAATGTTTTTCCTGTTCACACAGTGACATGGAAATCTCTGTTACCTTGTGGCAAATGAAAAATATTTTAATATATATATATAAATGCAACACAAATACTGCGCGAGCTTAAGCTTCGTAACAGTTATATAGTTACCTTGGGATAATTGCAGATACACATACAGAATCCTCGCCATATTTAGTGAAGTAGCTTAGGAGATTCTACGGAGAAAATTGTTTTGTGCGATTGGAACGCAAAAGATTCTTCGAAAACCGATATGGATAAGATATCATATTGTCATGTTGGCATGATCTTCCTCGTATTCTACTTCTCCGACTGCTAAAGCATGGCTCGAAGCTGCGATGGACACCTTGAACCACTACTAAAATACAAATTCACTCGATGTAAATATTGTTACGAATCTTGCGAACGTATTTATCCGTGAGTTCTTTGCAGCGCCACTGTCCATAAGCCTTGGTTATTATAGAGAGAGCTAATGACCTTACTGTTCAGCTCGTGGAAGAAGTCATTACACTATGCCGCGGTATTTACTGCCTTCCGACAGCAGACTATCCTAAGGCAAAGGTTCTTACCGAAATAATAAGACCATTGCGGATGTGCCTTCAGTATATTGTAACGACGTCTATTCGACCACGATGCGGAGAAACACCACCAAAAATACACTTTATCAGTCATCAGAGAGCAAAACTAACAACGCCTTCTTTTTCTCCACGCTTAACCTAAAATACCGCCATGTTGCGTTTAGTTATCTACACTAATTATGACAGCAGGTTTGCCTGAAAACGCGTGCACAGGGCGAGATTTGAAACGATGAGGAACGTGCTTTGGCTTATGTACCATTTTCTGCGACCAAGGTTATTCAGGTTGATTTATATTTTGCAGGATTGCTTGCTTCCAGCCCCACATGCTCAAAAAAAATGAAACAAACACATATTTTTCTCAACCGTAACTTGCGTTTATGTGCATAACAAGTTTAGCATGTGCTTTAAGTTTTACGTACTCAGCTCCTGTAAAACTGACTATGCGTATCCTCTCGTAAATGTAATTCATTTAATTTAAGCACAGATCAGTAATTGATCTGTGCTTTGTTACAAAGTGGTTTAAATTTACTAAACTGCTGGGCCAAAGCACATTAGCGCAAATAGGCTGGCACCATATCACTATGGTGCTCATCAATACAAAATGTTTTCTTGTATTTGCCTCCACACCGCAAACAAGTTTTATATTTCAGTCGAATCACAAGCGAATAATTCTGATAATTTATGCATCAGTAATGCATGATCTGCGCTGCCTCCAAATTCTCCTACAGTTCTTTGTGAAGGCTAGTGTAATAGAAGAAAACTAGAAAAGTGTGTAATGCATTATTAGAGAATTACTAGAGCCGAAAGTGGTTCCTATTTTTTTCGTAGTTATTAGCTGGTGAAATATTGTATATGCTTTGTTATCACGAGACACTGTAAAGAGTGACGTGAGAGGAGTAGTTTTGGCAACCTGTAAATGTTATCAAGACGATGCAAGAGCGATAAATTCTTAGGCTATTCTCACATTGCTATATTTCGAACTTGTAACCAACAAGGTTTTTTTTCTTTCGAAGCACCGGAGAAACTAAAACGTACTTCCTGGTCTCAAAGCGACATAGACATCTGTGTAGTTTGTGTGCATAATCAAAATATTTTAATATTTCAAATGCAACAGTAGTACTGGTCGTTCTTTAGTTTTGCAACTGTCCGAGCATTAGCTTGCGTTTATTGGCAGAATCATACACAGAATCCATGCCATAATCTGCGATGTAGCTCAGTAGGTGGTTGGGAAATGCTCGTTTGTGCTTTTGCAGAGTCAAGCTTCATACAAAACCTACAGGGAAAAGATACCATATGGTAATGTTGGCATAATGTTCCTCGCGTTTAATATCTTTAGCAGGAAAACCATGGAACATCACTGCCATGGCCACTTCGAACCAGAACTCAAATGAAAAAATATCTCACAGAGATAAAGATAGGAAATTTGGTAACTTGTTTATATCTTATTTCTCCGAACTGCCTATGTCAATATTCCGTGGTTATTTACGATTGAGCTAATGGTTTTACTGCCCAGCTGGCGCAACAAGTCATTAAACTCAACGGCGGTATTTATATCCTTCCGAAGTGCTCTATCCTAATCGAAACGGTCTTACCAAAATACCAAAGATATCCTGGGTGCAGTTTGGAGGCATGTTGAAATCAATTGCATGAAATGATACACCCTCTATCCTTCGTGACGTAGCGTAAGATGCTGCCGTTTAGCAACCATAGGAACCTCGCCTTTGGGCTTCTTTTTCGAGCGTGAGACGAAACGGAACAGGCTACGCCTTCAGCTGAAGCATGGTGGACTAATGCCGACAATCCTGATCAATTTGCAGAGAGTACGGAGGAAGCCACTTGACTGCATTGATTTCAAGGTCGCCCTCATGAGCACTACACCACTCTACGGATTGACTTCCGTCGCCGGCCTGGCCGCCGTCAAAGTTGTCTACAGCCGTTGCATTGTTGATCAACGGCAGAAATAAGTGTACTTTAAAACTTATTTTCGAAGCACCACATGGCACTGTCATCCCGCCTGATTGGAAAATGAATGCAGAATAATGTGTTACCTTATCTTGAAATCTAAGGACAGCATCATAGTAAACCAAATATTACACATGCTGAAACAATCAAATTTCTATAACGTATATATTGGAGAACTCCATGGTCTGAACATTGAAGAATAATTTAGTGTCTTAACCTTCGCTCACGATTCAAAGGAAAATAAGAAGTGCTGTATAAGGACTGCCTCTATTTCGGGAATGGGTGGTCCTCTTCACCTGCACTGCCAACTGCCCTCTTTAATAGGCGCCTCACGTTTTATAAAGGAGGAGCAGTGCTCAACTCATGTAAGTACATGACTATATGAAATGGTAAAAAAGCACATGTCATTTAAGTTCCGATATGGCGTTAATGAAACCTAAGCACTTTCTACTGTTTCAAATATGTAAATCCACAGCACATATATTTCATTATATGTTCGCTTGGATCGCATGTGTTTCTATTGAGTGCAGCAGATTCAATTGTAAAGAAATGCGCTGATCGAATCCAACGAACGAGCAATTTTCACTATGCCTTTTTTTCACAGCCTGACGAGAAGCAAACGAAATTTATGCTTACGAATAACGGTATCTTATAACATGCGGGGTGACCGTGCAACAACACACAACACTGTTACTTTGAACATTTACCAGGGTAGCATTGGCTCTTTTCCTAAAGATAGAGAAAAGAAAATACGTAGAGCTCTCAGAGCTCTCAGAGTGCAGCATCTTGTTTTATTGGGATTTTGCGTTCCTGAAAAGCTTACTCGAGTTCCTTTAGGATGTCGTATTACTGGCATATTAATAGCTGCATTAGCTATTATTGGGCAGGTAAGAGAGCCCACGATGTTTCTGATACTCAGCATGTGCCAGTTACAAGAATAGCTTATGCTAGAACTCGTCCCCTGAGACGAAAAGACCTGGTCGAGGCGCTTCCCTGTAGGGCCGAAGCTGTTAGCAGCTATTTGTGAAATGCTTCGAATAACATCGCTTACCACAGAACATGATACGTGCATAGTGTGCTTTATAAATGTTGCATAGTGTGCTTTATTCATTAGTTTGAGAGCAGTTGTGGCGCTCATGTAGTATTAGCGAGTCCATTGTCGAAGTTCCTTGCTATTGCTGAACAGTATTCTCACACTTTTGTCCCCGTACTCCTAAAATGCCCATATAACGATCCGTATGCCTTTTCTACATTGTGAAGAGAATACGCCTAGTAATATTCTCTGACTGATGCTACATGAAACCCAATGCGCATTTCGAATATGTCGTGTATTTAAATGTAGGGCACTGTTACCAAAAATGTGTATCTGGTTTCGTGTTTTCGAGCATGTACGTATCGCTTTATATTTGGAATCAAGCCGACCTACCTTGGTCGGTAACATTTGCGGACAAATGCTAAATCAAACATAAAGTTCTTTTCAAATGCGTGGTGTGTCTAAACTTAGATTACCGTCGGGAAAAATACCTATCTCTTCTTTTTTTTTGTTCCCGAGCTT
The DNA here is from genome assembly GCF_050947875.1 of Dermacentor variabilis. Taxonomy (NCBI): domain Eukaryota; kingdom Metazoa; phylum Arthropoda; class Arachnida; order Ixodida; family Ixodidae; genus Dermacentor; species Dermacentor variabilis. The sequence continues at coordinate 84,121,494 of NC_134578.1, forward strand.
TTTCTTCTTGCAAGTGTGAGTCGCTTTATATTTGAAATCAAACCGACGTGCCTTGGCAAGCCGTCTACATAAATCGTTGTACGGTGCAAAGTGCATTCATTTCCGGCCACGTCGACCTTCTTACACGTTCGCCTCTTGTTCCTACCCTAGATAAAATATAAAGCAGGATCATTGTGGTATCTTTATCAGCCTTGTAGCTTTTATCCTATCGAAGACCGGGCCTGATTCTCGTATTTCGTTGCTTCTTGGGAGAGACGTGGCAACGTATATCTCTATGAGCAGTAGGCATATTTTCTGATGGCTACACCGTATAATTGCTATTGTGCATTCATTCTTGCTGTGATTGCGTTTTATCTTCTTATACACATGGACCCCGTAGGGCATTTTTGAATGAGTGCGCAATATCGTCACAGCGTCACCGCAACTACTCTGACAAATATTTTTAAGGTTCACACAACAGACACGGCCCAAATGGAAGGTCATACACAGGACAAGCATCTGTGCTCTGTATGACTTTCCTTTTGTGCCGTGTCTTTATTTAGTGCCTCAAAATATTTGTTAAATATCCACCAACTAGGCTCATAGAATGCTCGTCTAAGCCACAATTGCTCTGCTATCTTTTTTAGAACTTTAAGAAAAGGACCGCACATCATTACTGACGTTTGAACGAAGCGTAGGAAATGTCAACTTCAAAGCGCTCAGAAGATACGCCTCTTTGGCGAGCCAGAAATTTTTGGGTCTCTCAGAAACACAAATGCCGTCAACGTTGCTTAGGCACATAAATTATCGTCCATCGCTACCTACGACAGTGAGTATACTGTGAGGAGGGCCTTACCTGAGGCGTTGTTTCACATCTGGATGTACGTCGAACTACATGAATTCTTATACAGTCATCTTTTACAACCCCTAGGTACAGAATACACAACGCCCGCAACAAAGTAGATCTTTCTTTCCTTCTAACCCTCGCAGAATGTGCTTCTATAGTTCAGCATGAAGTATCTGCGTGGGATTTGAGTAGCGCGCTGTATAAAGATTACCCCACAGAAGAAACCGCGCTAATGCCACCTTGAGGAGGACCGCAGAGCAGCGCACCTAATTTGCTCATGTGACAGCACAGGTTCTCATGCAAACTATACACCTAATGGGCTTAGGAACATGTTAAACCTTGTAGAAACGTGTAAATGTGCGTATCGTCAGAGCATATTTCTCTTCTTGAGAAAGTGAGCGGTTCCTTACGTCATCGCAGCTAATAGTAAGACTATCACAAAGAGGAAGTTCACGTATGCCATCTTGCTCGTTGCAGCACTGACAGGCTAATTGATCATGACATATGGCACAGCAATCTGTGTTGTTATTAAATATATTTCGCTACCTAAAAGTAGTTCGCAGTTCTGAACACGCTGTCTTCCCGCATACCTGCTGTTTATGACATATACTTCATGTACAAGCATTTGAATGAGGAGATTTCATGAAATAAACGCACACGAATGAACATTCTGCGTCTCCATCGAAACGAAGCAAAATCATTGTTTGGGGAAGTTTCCTTTTGGAATGGACTAAGCTATAGCTTCATCAAAAAAAAGTTCATACAGTTTTCGTCATTTCTCATCTTTTGCTAATCTCTATGGAGCAAGCCTGGCTGTCATCACTGCTGCAGAACATGAAGTGACGTGATGCGTAGTGGAAAAATATAAATCTAAAAGCTAAGTTTCTCTGTAGAAAGGTATCTTTTGCCAAAATTATTTACTACCAAGCTAGTGGTCGTCGTTTCTTGCAACCCTTAAACCGATAGTAACTGAAATTTGCACCGGAATAGTCAATCCACCTGTCTTGCTCAGCAACACTGGGAATGAGAGACAACAATTGATTGAGGACCTGAATCGAGAGAGCATAAGAGTGGGATTGAAGATTAATGTGGAGAAGACAAAGATAATGATCCATTCCGGGGGGGGGGGGGCAAGAGAACCGAAGTTCAGGATCTCTACTCAGCCTCTAGAGTATGTGAAGGAGTACGTTTACCTACGTCAATTATTCACAGGGGGCCCTGATGATGAGAAGGAAATTTCATCATAATCATCATCATCATCATCAGCCTGGTTACGCCCACTGCAGGGCAAAGCCTCTCCCACACTTCTCCAACAACCCCCGTCATGTAGTAATTGTGGCCATGTCGTCCCTGCAAACTTCTTAATCTCATCCGCCCACCTAACTTTCTGCCGCCCCCTGCTACGCTTCCCTTCCCTTGGAATCCATTCCGTAACTCTTAATGAACATCGGTTATCTTCCCTCCTCATTAAATGACCGGCCCATGCCCATTTCTTTTTCTTGATTTCAACTAAGATGTTATTACCTCGCGTTTGTTCCCTCACCCAATCTGTTATTTTCTTATCCTTTAACGTTACACCCAAAATTCTTGTTTGCATAGCTCGTTGTGTCGTCCTAAATTTGAGTAGAACCCTTTTCGTGAGCCTCCAGGTTTCGGCCCCGTAGGTGAGTACTGGTAAGACACAGCTATTATACACTTTTCTCTTGAGGAAAAATGGCAACCTGCTGTTCATGATCTGAGAATGCCTGCCAAACGCACCCCATCCCATTCTTATTCTTCTGATTATTTCCGTCTCATGGTCCGGATGCGCCGTTACTACCTGCCCTAAGTAGATGTATTCTCTTACCACTTCCAGTGCCTCGCTACCTATTGTAAATCGCGGTTCTCTTCAGAGACTGTTAAACATTAATGTAGTTTACTGCAGAATAATTTTTAGACCCACTCTTCTCCTTTGCCTCTCCAGGTCAGCGAGCATGCATTGTAATTGGTCCCCTGAGTTACTATGCAAGGCCATATCATCAGCGAATCGCAAGTTACTAAGGTATTCTCCATTAGCTTTTATCCCCAATCCTTCCCAATCCACGTCCGGACAGGCCGCCATTGGAATATGAACCTGGCAACGTTTAACGCTAGAACGTTATCTAGAGACGCGAGTCTCGCAGGGCTATTGGAGGAATTAGAGGTCAGTAAATGGGATATAATAGGGCTCAGTGAAGTTAGGAGGCCAAAAGAAGCATATACAGTGCTAAAAAGTGGGCACGTCCTTTGCTACCGGGGCTTAGCTGAGAGACGAGAGCTAGGAGTCGGATTCCTGATGAATAAGAATATAGCTGGTAACATACAGGAATTCTATAGCATTAACGAGAGAGTGGCAGGTCTTGTTGTGAAACTTAATAAGAGCTACAAAATGAAGGTGGTACAGGTCTACGCCCCTACATCCAGTCATGATGGCGAGGAAGTCGAAAGCTTCTATGAAGACTTGGAATCGGCAATGGGTAGAGTGAAAACAAAATACACCATACTAATGGGCGACTTCAATCCCAAGGTAGGCAAGAAGCAGGCTGGAGACAAGGCAGTGGGGGAATATGGCATAGGCTCTAGGAATAGCAGGGGAGAGTTATTATTAGAGTTTGCGGAACAGAATAATATGCGGATAATGAATACCTTCTTCCGCGAGCGGGACAGCCGAAAGTGGACGTGGAGGAGCACGAACGGCGAGACTAGAAATGAAATAGATTTCATACTCTGCGCTAACCCTGGTATCATACAAGATGTGGACCTGCTCAGCAAGGTGAGCTGCAGTGACCATAGGATAGTAAGAACTCGAATAACCCTAGACCTGAGGAGGGAACTGAAGAAACTGGCACATAAGAAGCCGATCAATTAGTTAGCGGCAAGAGGGAAAATAGAGGAGTTCCAGATCAAGCTACAGAACAGGTATTCGGCTTTAACTCAGGAAGAGGACCTTTGTGTTGAAGCAATGAACGACAATCTTGTGGGCATCATTAAGGGGTGTGCAATGCAAGTCGGTGGAAACCCCATTAGGCAGGATACGAGTAATCTATCGCAGCAGACGAAAGGTCTGATCATGAAACGCCAATGTATGAAAGGCTCTAACCCTACAGCTAGAATAGAACTGGCAGAACTTTCGAAGTTAATCAACAAGCGTAAGACAGCTGACATAAGGAAGTATAATATGGATAGAATTGAACATGCTCTCAGGAACGGAGGTAGCCTAAAATCAGTGAAGAAGAGACTAGGAATTGGCAAGACTGAGATGTTTGCATTGAGAGACAAGGCCGGCAATATCATTATAATATGGATGAGATAGTTCAAGTGGCTGAGGAGTTCTATAGAGATTTATACATTACCAGTGGGAGCCACGACGATAATAGAAGAGAAAATAGTGTAGCAGAATTCGAAATCCCACAGGTAACGCCGTAAGAAGTAAAGAAAGCCTTAGGAGATATGCACAGGGGGAAGCCAGCTGGGGAGGATCAGGAAACAGCAGATTTGTTGAGCGATGGTGTCAGATTGTTCTAGAGAAACTGGCCACACGGTATACGCAATGCCTCATGACCTCGAGCATACCGGAATCTTGGAACAACGCTAACATAATGCTAATGCATAAGAAAGGGGACGCGAAGGACTTGAAAAATTATAGCCCGATCAGCTTACTGTCAATTGCCTACAAACTATTTACTAAGGTAATCGCAAATAGAATCAGGAACACCTTAGACTTCTGTCAAGCAAAGGACCAGGCAGTGTTCCGCAAAGGCTGCTCTATAATAGACCATATTCACTCTATCAATCAGGTTATAGAAAAATGTGCGGAATATAACCAACCTTCATATATAGCTTTCATTGGTTACGAGAAAGCGTTTGATTCAGTCGAAACCTCAGCAGCCATGGAGGCATTGCGGAATCAGGGTGTAGACGAGCCGTATGTACAGATACTGAATGATATGTATAGCGGATCCACAACCACCATTGTCCTCCATAAAGAAAGCAACATAATCCCAATATAGAAAGACGTCAGGCAGGGAGATACGATCTCTTCAATGATATTCGCAGCGTGTTTACAGGAGGTATTCAGAGACCTGGATTCGGAGTATTGGGGATAAGAGTTAACGGAGAATACCTTAGTAACTTGAGATTCGCTGATGATATTGCCTTCCTTAGTTACTCAGGGGACCAATTGCAAGGCATGTTCACTAACCTGGAGAGGCAAAGCAGAAAGGTAGGTCTAAAAATAATCTACAGAACACTAAAGTAATGTTTAACATTTTCGGAAGAGAACAGCAGTTTACGATAGATAGCCAGGCACTGGAAGTGGCAAGAGAATACATCTACTTAGGACAGGTAGTGACCGCGGATCCGGATCAGGAGAATGAAATTATCAGAAGAAAAAGAATGGGCTGGGGTGCATTTGGCAGGCATTCTCAGATCATGAACAGCAGGTTGCCATTATCCCTCAAGACAAAAGTGCATAACAGCTGTGTCTTACCAGTACTCAAGTACGGATGAGCAACCTGGAGGCTTCCGAAAAGGGTTCCTAAATTGAGGACGACGCAACGAGATATGGAATGAAGAATGATAGGTGTAACGTTATATATAAGGGATAAGAAAAGAGCAGATTTGTTGAGGGAACAAACTCGAGTTCATGACATCTTAGTTGAAATCAAGAAAAAAAAACTGGCATGGGCAGAACATGCAATGAGGAGGGAAGATAACCGATGGTCATTAATTGTTATGGAATTGGATTCCAAGGGAAGGGAAGCGTAGCAGGGGGTGGCAGAAAGTTCGGTGGGTGGGCTTAACCAGGCTGATGATGATTATTATGATGATGATGAAAAATGGGTTGGAGTGCATTCGTCAAGCATTGTCAGATTCTGACTGGAAGCTTACCACAATCATTAAAATGAAAGGCGTAGAATCAACGCATTCTAGCGGTGCGGACATATCAGGCAGAAACTAGGAGACTGACAAAGAAGCTAGAAAAGGGTAAGGACTGCGCAAAGAGCGATGGAACGAAAAATGTTAGGCGTAGCGTTAAGATACGGGAAAAGAGCAGTGTGGATCAGAGAGAAAAGAGGGATAGCCCATATTCTAATTGACATTACGATAAAGAAATGGAGCTGGGCAGGTCATGTAATGCGTAGGTTAGATAACCGGTGGATCATTAGGGTCTCTAAGCAGGTTCGAAGTGATGAGGAGTGCCGGAGGGGACGGCCGAAGGCTAGGTGTGGCGATGAAATTCAGAAAGGAACAGCGGTTAGGTGGGAATAGGTTGGCGCAGGAGATGGGCATTTATAAGTTGCAGGGAAAGGCCTTCTTCCGCCAGAAGACATTAACTAGGATGATGATGATGATTATGATGATGATGATGATTGGGTCCTCTTTTAAGCTCATTTATTGTCCGCTGTTTCATAATTCTCAGACTGTCTTCGAGCATAGATATATATTTCCCTTAAGATCCGTGATGAGTATTTGTGGAGTATTCGACCTTTACATTTGACGAGAAGATTTAGTTTTTATAGCAAAGCAGCACAAAATAAAATACCATCGGCAGTTGTAGCCGCTATCAAGCTACTTATTGCTATACTGACTATCTTAAATATTATGCTTCATAAATGCTTCCGTTAGAAGAAAGCAGGATCCATCCAATGTAGTCATCCATAGTCTGGTATTTTGGACAATCTAAACACTGGAGACCTAAAAGTTAGTTTCTAGCTGAATTATAGTCAATCAATTTAAACCTACAATAAATTGATAGTACATATCGAACACCAGTGCTAACGTTACGCTGAACAGAACAATGCGTTGTGTTTATTGGGTTGCAGTATTACGCATTCGTATATTACCAGGGTCTGATATACGTAGAATGTGGCTGTTTCTTATCATTGCTGATAGGCAGTAAATTGCTTGAGGGAGTGAGTTGATATTCCCATAAATCGCTTCACAGCTTTCCTACAGGTCCTGACAGCGGATGACATGTCGCAAATGCCTGCACATAAAGCTGGCACCGTTCCTGCTTGGTCATATGCCTTGAACCTTCACTCGAAGTCCGCATGAGCTTCTAATTTTGATTGAATTCCACCTTTCGCTTGTGATAAACCTCGCCGTGATGTGTGTTTGACGAATTCGATCTGTTCGTTGTCTCACAATGAATAATTAGGTGACTTATACTCCATAGGAGAATCATACTAGTTCACTAACTCTATTACTAATCCACATCGTCTCAACGAACGATGCACTCATGTTATAATTACCGGTTCCAGAATTATCGGAATGCTTACTTTAATGGGCATAACATAATATGTGACAGATATTCCCGTACAGCACACGCGGATGACAATGACGCACTAAAACTTCTTTTTAGAATCTTAAATTCCGATTTTCAGCCTAGGCGTGCATCGATCGCTGTGATCGTAACATGCGTAATCTTGACAGTCTATTTCGGGCGCCGTCACCGTCAAAGGGAACGCTGACGAAAGGACGACCTCAAAGGAAACATTCAAGGTATGCTCATCGCCGTATTGAGACATAACAGCGTATCGATACATATTGATATTGATAATTGATACTGCCACGCATTGTTGAAGTTCCTTACCTATGCATTTGTATACTCAAGAGATACCACTTTTTCATATCTCGCATAAACTAGAGCCGGCGAAGTAATCATAAACCAATCTTACGAACTGTACCACCGCCGGGCACGGCTAAATTTTTTGGGCAAGTAAATAAAGACTACTACGTTTACCCGAATATTGAAGCTGAACCCTAAGCGCAGATCATGAACTAACATTCAGACTTTCCTTACCAATGCCCTCTTTTTGATTGCCGCTTTTGTCGATTCATCAAACGAGCTTCACTGCATGATTGCTTACTATCAGGGAATAAAAAGGAAGATAATTTACTTCCACCAAATGATTATATAAATACTTTATGCACGAGTAAAAGCTGTCATCAGAAATGATAACACCACGCGCGTTATATACACTGCTTTGAGCTAACTGTTGCCAAGATTTGAGGAAGCTGCAGCCGCGTTGCGCGCATGAAACTAACAAAATATTTCGCACAATTCTTTTGAGCATTTCAGGTTATATAATGCAGGCTGCTCAAATAATAAAATAGTAATAATGAATAAACCACTTTTAATAAAGTGTTGCTTTAAACGCAAACTCTACAGCGGGGACTCCGTTTTTTTTTCATTGTGAGACATGTGTTCCTTTACATTTTTTTCGGCTTCGGTAACCTAACCTAACCTAAGACAACGCCGCCGGCTTAACTAGGCAGTAACCTTGTGATTAGCCACGTTGCAGGTTTGGCACCCGCATGATATCCCTGAATGTAAAGAGTACCGCTCGAGCCTTACGATAAAAGGCAATTTCCCTTACGACCCATCCAGCCAATATACTCATATGAATATCTGCGCAGAAATTTTCAAACAATGGTCAAAGGGAAATACTCTTTACAGGGCGTTTCAACAAGTATATTGCGCCCATCCAGGGCCTTTCTAATATTTCCTGTTCAAAACACGTCAGCCTCCCGGGAGCGCATTTTGACAAACGAATCGTTTCAATGCCTGGGTCTGACCACAATATCTATTAATAAATGGCTGTTTAGACATAATTTTTGTTTAATAAGTTTCAAGCTGGTAGCATCCGCGATAAACGAAAACCTCATCAGATAATTACTTTTTCACTGCAATACATTCTTTTTCTCATAGTCATTAGTCTAGTCTTTATATATATTTAGTGCATTTCAACGGCGTAGCTAACGGGGCAGTCTCAATCGTCAGCGCAGATTTTTCTAGAGGCCATTCTCTTCCTAACGATATACAGGGTGCCCGGAAGTCTTTTCCCTTATTACAAATATACAGAAGGCAGAAATATGACACCCATACACATATCTTTTATCCTAAAGTACAGGCAATATATTCAAGTTTTTTTGTGCGCACACAGACTTCATCAATTTCGACCTGTACTCCTTTTGTTCCCCTAACGATATCCAGGTGATATTCCAATTCTACGAGTGTGCTCGTCAACGTCTCGTGAGGGTTGCATGTTATTACGTCTGCAATTCTGCGCCGTAATGCTGAGGCGCGTTCAATCGTATTTAGTAAAACTTTCCTCGACATAACTACAAAGGATGAAATCCGGTGATGTTAGCTCCGGTAAACACTTCTAATCAAAGAAATGCTTCTGGGACACCGTGTATAGTAATGATAATGGTGCACGAACTTTGGGAGAACCTTGTTCTATGGTTCAAAATTAGAAACAATAGAAATATATAGATGCGTATTTCATTACGGAGCACTCTTTGGACTTTGCCGTTGGTAGGCAGGCAGGAAGCCAGTCGACTCTGTGTTTTCAACCTTTTGAAACGTCTATTTGTAGCCTCCGCTAAAGCTAGCTCGAAACAACCACAGTCCAGTGATACATCTTGCATTGCCCTGATTTCTGGCGCTTCTTTGTGATGCGAAATAAAAATACACAGTCCATGCATAGTCGCGGGCTCGCGCACTTTGAAATTCTTAAATTACGGCGGGAGCTCTAGAGGGGCGGGGGGCTATTTTTAAATGCAAAATCTTTTAAACTCTTGCCCTGAGCACGTGTCCAAAGCCATACCTGCAGCCATGAATAAAGTGCAGATAACTTTAGTAGCAACTTCCCGATCAGCAAGGTACTTCGAAGAGCACTCATAGACTAGCATTCGAAGATCTAGATAACAGTGACCTTTTCAGCTACATAGCTGTTGCTAACTTCACCTGCATCAAGAACTTGTTTGAAATTCTTATGAAATATCATATTATAGACGTAACACAACACAAGGAGCATTTTTGATGTAAGGTGCTTACATACATAAGAAAGGAGCAACAAAAATGAGAAACAAGCTAAACTTCAGAAAAAATGCGGAAAACCATTGTCCTAGCCACAAAGGAACTGTATCCAAAATGCTGTAGTAAAGGCAAGAAAGCCCAAAGTGCCAACAAGAGATACTTCTAAAATGGTTTCGCACAGATTTAATGAAATATACGATATCAATAGGAACTGAAGATTATTTGACGGAGCAGCTCTAGAATAAAACGAAAAAATATCAGCAAGATAAAATTGTGCGGCAGAACCTGCGCAAGTGTTCTAGGTACACGGGCGTCTATTCAAGCAACATTACCTTCAAAATTTGACAGATAAAATGAAGCAAGAGGCTATGGCCTCGATAACAAATGAATGTTCTAGTGCACCTACAAATCTGTTCAGTTGCCATGTTTCTCGTTGATCATAGAAGCCTTCCCAATAAATTTCCGCATCAGAAATCATTCGCGAACCAAAATTTTTAACATGATTTAAAGCCGTATTTCCGCATGGATGGCTAGGAGTTTGAATACCGGGAGATTAGAAAGGCCCCTAACAAACAACATATACATGTTAAAACGCCATATAAACGGCGTTTCGATTTGTCCCCTATATAAAAAGTTCCACGCTTAGCATTCAAGGAACTTGATACCATTCCTCGTGTCGCAATGAAATTTATTTATTTATTTATTTATTTATTTATCTATTTATTTATTTATTTATTTATTTATTTATTTATTTATAGGGGGGGTGGTACGTGGTTGAACGAGAACAGAATCTAAAGTTTGTGGATAAAATCAAGAAAAGCAAAGAGAAACAAAGCACAGATATACAGAAAGCACATAGTGCAGTGCTTTACCCTAAGCAGTCAAAGTATAGCGATAAGCTACACTTTACATTTTATCGTAAGCATATAGTTAGATGTGGTGCTCTCAACATTCAGTGGTTATGGGAGAACAAATGCAAAACGTGACCTATTAAACGGTGAAAGCGTATGTGATCAGGTGGAGTTGTCTAAGATTACGTGAGCATGTCACATCAGTTTTTCGCCTTTGATCTAAATACAGCCTCACTCATTCGTTTAGTGGATGTTTGAGGCCCCGACGTCAGTGAGCTCTATGCTTAATCACGTACTTCATCAGATTTCACTCGTTTGTTTTGCGCGAAAAATAAAACTAAACCTCTAAGCTGTCCTGATAGACAGAAAGGATTTAGATAGTTCTGATCAGGACGCCTCATGCCTGCGTTGAAGATTTTGTATATAAACAAATACTGAAGCAATCATTAAAATTATTGTTGTAATGAAGAGCCTAGGTGCAGAGCAAAAAACACCGCCGAAGCACTCAGTACAGATGGCCTAACAGCAAAGCTGAAAAGTGCGGCCCCGGTGTTAAATGCTCATTTTATCCCGACGGTTCCCTAAACGACGGCTTGATAGGGAGTCTGGTCCTTGGTACGCAGCTGCTGCTTTCGCTCGGCTGCACGGGCCTGTTCTTGATCCCACGCTGCAGCATCGGCATGGTCCAGATGAGCTTGTTCGTGGTTCTACTCGCGGCGTTGCTGATCGAAAGCTGCCTGATCCTCAAGAGTACGCATCACGCGTTCCCTGCCGATTGTGGAGCCCGATGGAGATTGATTAGAGCACTCGGCTGCGCTGGAGAGCAACAACTCCTCTACTGGCGCAACCAATAGCGCACCTCTCCTTAAGGCCATTTTTTCGCGCATAACGTTTTGCCGGAGTTTTGGGCGTACACGCGACAGACGGATGGCCGTATCGGTTACCAATACACACTTCCGCTCTAAAATATTGCGAACTGTTCACGGTGACAGTGAGCGAACCTGGTTGGGTGCATTCTCCTAAGCAGAACGCAGTGGTATATAAAGCTTGGAGTAAGTTAGCTGAAGGACGCTGTATTTTGACATGCGTGCACTGTTTATCATTTTTATAGTGATAAGGAAACTCTTATGAACTGGCAAATATATAGCTGGCTCCAAGAACAATTGACAAAACGACGGCGTACACTCAGCCACTCCTTGTTCTCGTGCTGTGCCGTTTCTTTATGGTAGCATTGTTAGCAAACGCATGCGAAGGCAAGCTAGAGCCAGCGTCATGTCAAAGAAAATGTCAGTTGCTCTAACGACAAGGAGGCGGTCTTCACCGACGCAGCCCGCTGGGGAGACAGGAAGAGTTTCGTGGCAGCAGTTACTAGCCACCGGGGCAACCATCTCTCGAGCGTCACCGTGAACACGGCACATACCGAAGCGGCAGAGGAAGCGGTCATAGCACTGGCTCTTACACAAACCAAAGCTACATACGTGATCTGCGACTCGCAAACGGCAATTCGTAATATTGCAAATGGACAAATCTCGCAAGAGGCGTATCACATGCTCCAGCGACTTCCCATATACCAGGGAGAAGCCAACGTCCCTAACCGAAGGCATTTGCTATGGATCCCGGCACGCACTGGATTCAGCACCCCCAACGAAGCGGCTCACCGCGTTTCTCGAGGCCTGACTCACCGATCAGCATCGGAGGAAGAGCCCCCGCGGAGTACTGCAAACGTTTGGGCATGGAAGGATTGTATGACCAGGTTTCATGACATCACGACACAATACAATTTCCAAAAACAAATATAGCCTCACGCTAGGTTAGACAGGACGCAAGCAGTACACTTCAGAGAATTACAAACAGACTCTTACAGAAACCCCAGAATAATGCACGCCATGTATCCAGACATCTACACTACAAACAGATGCACATCGTTTGGCGAGGTTGCCGCACTAAATCACATGTTATGGGAGTGTCGGGACTTAACAAACAAGTCAAGCAGTGCCGACCCCTCCGTCTCTTCCACCGCGAGCCTCCGGTCACGCTGGAAGACCGCACTGCTTAGCTCGAACCTGACAGCACAACTCTGGGCCGTCCAGCGAGCCGAGGAAGCCGCTTCGAGAAAAAGTCTCGGAACCGCGTCCGCGGTCGGGCATAGACCGACTAAAAGGACGCCGGACACAAATCTTGTTGATTTGCAAATAAAAATTTACGCTCTCTCTCTCTCTCTCTTTTGTATGTCTGAGATAGCAGCCAAGCATGGTAAAAAGCTTCTTCAATCATTGATGTATACAAAGCAGCCATTATCCAAACTGATTATTTCTTGAAGGCCGCTATTTTAGCCTATGATTACCAATTAGCATTCTTTCCCACTTAGTGTTATCGCCTCTTACGGTTCAAATAATTGGCACAAGTAACAGTTATAAACATAAGGCGTTCACATTAGGTCACGTTTCCACACTTACAGTCATGCTGATTTCGCCTGCTGTGCTTTTAACGAGATATGAGGAAGCCGTAGATCTTTAGTGCACAGGTGCATCGACAAAGAAGTTCCAAATACGCGGTTGAAACATTCCTTCCAAATATATCCGTGACAAGCTCAGCGTTCAATACAAATTCATTCTGCGGAATGGAATTCATGATTTGGAAAGTACATATATATTCTGGCAGTCGAATCAACATGTGCTCTTCGGAAATATTTGCAGGAAACACTATTATTTCGGTAAAAAAAGAGCATTCCGACAACACTGCAGCAGGTAAAATTCACATCACCGAATCTTTCGTTGCGCCGATTCTGATAAGTTTATGGTGTAGTAAGAAAGGGTATCTATTATTCGGCACTTGATTCTTTTTTATTGTGGGAGAGCAAATAGAAGGCATTTATTGCCAGCCAAAGCAAGGCTTTATTCAAAACTAGAGACACAGGCAGGCCTCAATTAGATGTTGGAAGCATACACCGAAGCGGGAGCTCTCGCTCTTGCAGCTTTTAAACAGGCAGTGGGGTCTGGCGATTACGCTGTCAGGAACTGCAGGTACGCGACGATGCAATCTGTAGGTACATCTATTGACACCAAGAAATTATGGCCGCTAAGGCAAATGTGGTTGACTTTACCTGAATACAGTTTTCTATAGCCATGGAAGACTAATTCACCAGAAAACTAAACCATGAAACCATATTAAGTTTATTTTCGAGACAGAATAATTTCTGAGTTATATTTGTGTGAATGGAACAAGCTCTCCAAACCAACAAGGCGGGTTTACCAAAAACTTGTTCACGACACAAGCAAGGTGATCATCTGTCTGATTGTGTTTTTCCTCTTCTTCATCTCGCATCTCATGAGATGTACCGGTCTACCAATGAGCTGCCTGAGCGTAGGCGATGTCTCAAGCATTCACCCGAAGTAATCTCACATATGTAATAGATCAAACGTACAGTTCGTATGTCTCATTGGGCTAAAAAGGTCTGAAAACCATTACATTCAGTGCACTCTGAAGCTAATGCAACCGCAAGAACAGAATCAATGTTCCACATGTTAAACACGAGTTCCGGAAAGTCAGAACATTTTCTCTTTATATTAAAACTCGCCAGCATAACAGGGGCGCAATTTAAAATTTAGCTACCTCATCGAAAGAGTTCAAAAACTTTAGGCAATAAGAGGCCACAACACAACTTTACCTCTCAAAACTTATTTACCGCTGAACTTTAAAATCTAATGCCAAACGTATAGTTAGCGTAAGGCGAAGCATGGCCTTGACTACAATAACTAACATGAAGAAAATCATTCCGTTTGCTGGGAGATATATTTTACCATTATCAAAGCCTCCATTTTCTGCGCATGCAAGACAGATTTAAAGTACCAGTGCGTAAGGATGTGCCGTTTAGTGCGCAACCTATTGTGTTGATCATATTTAGCGTGAGTGTTGGAAACTATATTACAGAATTATTGGTATTTATTTATTCAAATTAATAATTGAAACTAAACAAAGAAAGTAATCATTTTTTTCTACAGCAGATCGTACTGTCCACGATAACATGTGAAGAGTGATTCCCTCGGAAGAAGCCAGGATCGTTCGAGGGAAAATATGTACACATATAAATTAGAAATCCACAGCACAGTAGCAACCAGGCAATGGTGTTTGCAGCTACCCATGTCATTTTCTGCATCCCGGTAAAAACTTTAAAAGATAAGTGTATCCGTCAACCGGAAAAGTAGTGTACTTCATATATGCTCAAAATGAAGATGAAATAAAGTATAGAAAGGAAATCGAACGCATTCTGATATCATGAATCCTCACTAAATGAACAATGTTGGCAACGGCGGCCCTGACGAGAATATTTCTTGTGTAGAATTTAACAATCATTCAACTCTGCGAGTCCTGAAAAGAAGGCTCCCAGCTTATCTTCCTCTCTCAACCAGAGTACACTTTCTGCGATGCGATGAGAGATGCTATACTTTATTAAAATCACAAATAAAGCACATTTTCACCAAACAGCATATTCTCATTAAAATTTATAGAGTAAATCTGTTCCCGAAAGTCAACATTTGGTGCTCATTAAAATTATTTTACGGAGAACATACGAATCTGTAGATATAACCCTTCCTTACATGAAGAATTTTTTTCATAGTGACGAATTTTAAAGTGGAAAAGGGTAAAACATGTTGGCTGCTGTAGCGATATAAAAAGCTACCTAAATAACAAAAACCCAGGACCAAGTCACGTTTGCGATAGCATAACAGCATCAAGGGTGCTAAAGTTTAAAAAATGGCCCTGCTGTATAAAGCTCCTGTGGCTCGAAAAAGACACGCACATGGAGGAAAAGCTCAACGTAGTTGGCGAGGGGTGAACTGTGCACAGGATAACGCTTATGCTGGGGGGCTACCAAGGTCTGCTTGACTAAAAATTTAATGCATTGCATAAATACAGAAAAACAAGCATGCATGCAGGAAGTTGGATGCATATTTTTCCTAACGGCAAACTAATTTTACATACAGGACACGAATGAAATGCGCATCAGTTTTCGTGAGCTTTCATGGGTACACCTTGTAATATATCCGGACCGATGCTGCCCAAGACATGCCACGCATTTCAAATCTGTCCTACATATAAAATTATGTAGTCGCTGGGAAAATACGTATCTGGTTTTCTCTTTCGGAGTATGTTTTTCTCCAAATATGCATCGCTTTAAATGTTAAATTCAAACGACCGTACCTTCGTTTGCAATACTTTCGGAAGGATGCTGCATCAAATATCAAGCGCATTTCAAGTGTCTCGTGTATGCAGAATTAGGTTGCCATAGGGATAAATTCGTATGTTCCCAGTTTGTATGTTTTTCTGAAAGTGTGTAAAGCTTCATATTTGGGACCAATACCAGGTACCATCGTTGATAATATTTTCGAACAGCTCATAAAACGTGAAACCTAATGCGCATGTGCAATATATGGTTCATATAAGATCATATTGCCGTTTGGATAAATACGTATCTTGATAACTGCTCCCTGGAACGATTTTCTTTAAGTGTGCATCAATTTAGCATAGAATTAAAGCTGACGTAGCTTGGCGACCGTAAGCCAACAGCTTTAATTCGTCTAAACTGCATCCACGAACTGCAGCGTAACATCTCTCCTCGTGGGTCTCCTACGCCTTAAATAAATATAAAGTACGCCTATTGTCGTGTATTAATTCGTGTAATACCTCCTGTGTGATTGACTATATATTCTTATTCCAGCTATATGTCATTTCAGGTGAGCAGTCGACAAATTTTCTTGCACATTCGATGAATGATTTGGTAATGCGCTTATGTTATTTTTCTTATTAGCCTTTGACTGCCTGATATGTATCGTCCGCCCACAAAATTTTGACGCGTGAGCACAAGCTGTTCATATTGCTTTAACACAATATTTGACATATGGAACCGAAATTGTAAGTTTGAAAAATAAGCATTCCTTTCGTGATTGTGATAGTAACAATCCAATGCGGTGCTTGAAGCGCATTATATAAGCTTTTTTTTAAGGCTAGGCATGAAATATGCTGTTTTGAAAGCCACAAAATAATAAAATCTAGGTCTAGTAGGATTCTCGAACGGTTCTTTATATTGTAAATTCAGAAAACTGCGGAAAAGATACGCATACACATAAAGAAGACACCATAGACGCGGGCGAGAGCTGTGACCAACTGCTTTTTTTTTCGAATTAACAGACACACCTTCCTATTTTATAACACGACCCTTTTTCTTGTGCCTGCCTCACATGAGTAAATCGGAGGGAATGTCGAGTGGAATAAGCAGTGGGCAGTAGCGCTCGTCCGCGTCTGCGACCACGCCCATTGCTGCCTAGTCACTAAAGCATCGTACAGGAAGGCTTGCTCGCTCAGCTTTAAACCCGAACTAGACGCATGCGCTCCAACGCGGCGTGCACGCCACACCGCGTCTTGGCGCGTACGGCGCCCGGCGCAGAGGCTGCGTCGCGTGTGGACGCGCGTTGGCGCGGTAGATGGTACAAACTTTATTTAGTGAAGGCAAAGAATAAACAGAAAAAATTGGAGGACGCTTAAGCTTCACCTTCAAGAGTGAAACGCGAGAGCGTTCCCGTCGACCCGCCAAGGGGCGTAAGACAATGCACTTCCGCGCAGCGATCACTTACGAGGGGCCCCGCATCGGACTTTGCAACCACCAATTACGCGGTGAGCCTCGAGCAACGCAGCGTTCGCCGCGGCAACGAAATGTGCGCCTGAGCAAGCGGAACGAACCAAAGAACTCGGTGTCTCGGAACGTCGTGATCGGCACGGAGAACCGGGGGACAAAGAGAACGTGCTCTCAGTTCCAGGAAACAAAGACCATATGATAGTCGTAATGTTCGTTGAGGACATCTCTCCGCTGTTCCGGTGCGCTGATCCCGGAATGACAAAAGAAAACAAGTAGGCTTGTCGATGCGGAAGGTTAAAGAGAAGTTGTTCGCAGGTCTAGTGCTCAACACACGTGGCAACGTAACCGTATTCCCGAACGAAGCAACAACGGTGGAGCGTATGCTAACGCAGTGGTCAACGCAGTACGAGCCCTCAAGCATCTTCCTATCTCTTTCGTCGTCCATGGCCACCCATGATTTGACGGCCCTAAGTGAACTCGTGCACAGCATTGTACGCGGCGAGCTGCAACAAGTTCATGCAATGTCTACTCAATTCCACGTTACTGCTTTAAGTCATGTGGTTCGCGAAGAGGTCAGGCAGATAATCCAACGGCTGGTTCTGCCGCCAGTCGCAGCCCCTCTCCTGACGTACGCCGAGGCCTTAAGATCGCTAACGCCGGCAGTCGGGTATCCGGCCCGCCCTCCCATGCAACCTATGGCACAGCCCTTCTTGAGCCCTCAATATCTTCCAGCCCTCTGCCTTCCGCGAGCCAAAGTCTAAACATGCGCAAATCCACTATTTGGCGCACTCCAGACAATCGGACACTGTGCTACCATTGTGGTGAAGCCAGTCACCTACACCGCTAGTGCACATACCGCCAGACGCCCAGACGCACGTTGCCCTCGTGATGGTGAGCGTCACCTAGCCAGCAGTCCCTGACTCTTCCGCGTCGCCGGTCCCGCTCTCCATCTGCTCGACGTTCTACGTCACATGGCCAACTCTTGGCTTTCACTCATGGCGTTAGAAACAGGTCCATTAGGTCCACAAGCCGATGCTCGGAAAACTAGGAGCACGGACTTCAGGGGGCGGGGCTGCGGTTATCTGATCTATAAAACATCCTCCTACCCGATACGCCAGCCGAATGCCAACGATTCCCTTCGACCGCCGCATGCCGTCGACTAAAAATGTGCTTCCGCAGCCATCCCCATTCAATTCGACAACTACCCGGTCACTGCCCTCGTGGACACTGGCGCCGACTATTCTTCTATGAGTGCCGGACTAGCTGCTCAACAGACGAAACTCACAACGCCATGGCGCGGACCAAGCCTTTGAACATCCGTCAGTCAACGTACGTTGCTTTATTTATCGTGTTGCGCGCGAGTCCGCGTGGATAGTCATTCTTGGGTTTGACTTCCTGCGCGAGCACAGCGCTGTTATCGATCTTCTGGAGCTGATTATAACGCAAGATAATGCAAGATAGTAGCACGCGCGAGACAGCACTGCGTGTTGTTGACGACGCTGTGACACTCCCTTTGCGAACTAGTATGTTCGTAACTGTTGAAAGCGACTGCGCCCATAATAGTAGTGGAATCGCTGAAGGGAACCTGTCGGTGCTCATTGCTCGGTAAGTCTCTGTCGGCCGCCACATTATTTAACTAAACCGCCGAATAACTGAACTCTTTGTGACGAACTGCAGAGTACCAACGCCTTGCAAAGCGAACGGTCACTGCTCACTTTGAAGATATATGAAATGCAATAGGCCCCGCGCTTGCTGAACTTTCTCCAACCGCCAAGAGTGACACCCTTGTTTTCAGTGCACTGGATGTAAATCTTGAGCTGTCCACCGCACAGAAAGAGCGAAAACGAAGTATTTTATGCATGTTCAACGATTGTTTTGTATGCACTTTAAAAGTAACACAGACCCCATCGCGAAACACCGTATTATGACGGACCCGACCAAGCGCCCGTGCGTCAGCACGCCTACCGCTTGTCGCAAGAGGAACAAGAGGCGCAGCGAGGAACAGTGCGCCGAAAAAGCCCCACAGCTCGCCCGCCTACGGATCGAGAACCAGCAGCGTACCGACCACGGACACTACAACCACCGACGACGCTTCGTGGAGTACCAGCGCGACGACCGTGTTTGGGTATGGACCCCGATACGCCGACGAGGACTGAGTGAGAAAATATTGCGACGCTATTTCGGACCCTACAAGGTCATCCGACGTATTGGCGCACTCGACTATGAGCTTGTGCCAGACGGCATTTCGCATTCACAGCGGCGCCGCGCACGATCTGAAGTGGTCCACGTGGTGCGTCTTAAACCCTTTCACGGACGCTGACGAACATTCCTTTTTTTTTCCGACGAGTGGTTCTTTATTACTTTCGCTTGTTTGCAGCAACGGGTCGATGCTTTTTAAGAGGGGGGTACTGACACGTCTACTTGTCTTTATCGGGCGGCACTTTTCATCGCCTAACAAATGTTGTCGCACAGCGCAGGACGCACCTGCCTGCATCGGAAGTTTCTGGAATGTTATCGATGCTTCCATCCACTGTCTCTGACCGAACCGTGTGTAATGTGATTGCATGTGTGCGCGTCGAAAATAATGTAGGACTTTGTGGAAGGTACGCGGGTCCCAGCGATTACTCTGGAACATTCCACGACTGATGTATAAAAGCCGACGCGCTTGACCCGCTCATTAGATTTTCGACGATCGCCGACCGTGTTCGCCGCTATCGTTGTGCTCAAAATATAGCCTGTTTTTGTGGGCACAGGTTCGCCCAATAAAAGTTAGTTTTGTCTTCCACAGTATTGCTACTGTGTTCTTGAACGTCACACCACCACGTGACAATATTACCCAAGGGAACACGAAATAATGTTTAACCACACTGTCAAAAAATCTTGACCTGCGAAAGATTTCGTTTATTCCAGAAGTTACGGTTTGAATGTCTTAGGTTGGGAACGAACGATTCGCGGATCACATTACGCATGGAATTTTAAAGCTAGATTAAACTTAGTGAATAGAGTGGCCAGTTATGTGGACACGATTGAATAAGGTAATATTAGTAATACATCAGACATGTTGACATATAATTGTCCAAAGAAATTTGAAGGACTTTCGTGTGTTCAATTATATTGCAGTTTGTACGCTGAGCATTCCAGCGTATATGGAACAATGTTCGTGTCGTAACTGAAATTAATTTTCATAATAAAGCTAAAGTTCGAAACAGCACTCTTAAATTACACCGAAGTCCTCATTTGGCCGAAAACGCTGCAACCTGACTTTTTACAGCCTCAGTGACCAGGCGGCGTTTCCTTAGATGATGTTCTTACGTTTCGAAAGTTTCCCGCTCTGTTTGTGCGCAGCTTCCATGAAGGTCCGTAGTACTTTTCGTGCCTCTAACTTTTCTTCACTCAAATGCTTGATGTCGTGGTATTTATTCAAATCTCGAGAGCTCTTTTACTACCCAGAAAAATAGAAATTAAGCCTGTATCACGTAGGAAATAAAACGTTTGGATAGTTTTCCCTTGGTGGTGCAACGTATCTCTGGTTGATGTTAAGTTCAAGTTTAAAGCAATTCTTTGAAATTCGTATATATAGTCATGCAAACAAAGATTTTAATATAACAGGAGCTACTACAGAATACCCTGCGCTGCACTATGTTCATGAAATTGCCGCAGCGCTTCCCTATCATTTTACAACTTCGGGTGAATTAGTGCAAACGCTCTCTATATAGACTCGTGCAATGTAAGCTAATACTTTATTGAACTTTAAGGAACAGTCACAATGTCTTTTCAATGATAACAACGAACTTTAGGAAAATCCATGAAATGGACATGCTTTGCATGCTCGCCAATGGTAGCACTGCATTGTACACAAACACGAGGTGCCCGTCTGATAATTAGTACAGCAGGTGATCTTGCACTGTCTGTGTGCTAGTGTCGTATTTACCAAGTCTTGCCTATGTATCAGTACAGGCGCACACAACGTTACTGTAACTCGTGCAGCTTTCTTCAAGAAGTCGGACATGTTCGGTGCACTTGGTCATGTTGTGTTGCAGAAAGTCGTTTGCGCTGTACCTCGTTGTTTAGAATTTACATATTGGCACGTTGACTGCGAGATTGCGAGGTGTAAAAACCCACGCTTGTTGGCTTCCTGCGCTGCATGAGCTTGCGAAGGCGACTTTTGTGTTAAAGCGTGTCGACTTGGAACTTAGGGCGCTGGTCAGTGCTTGACTATTGATTTATCTCCCCTCTTATTTATTTACCCACGTTTCCCCTTCCAAGCTGAGAAACAAAGACAGCGGTGTGGTAAATTTCGCCTTAAATAAAAAGAACTAATTCAAAGCAACTCGCTTGCTCAATGTGAGCAGAGGCTCTGGGCCACTGAACTCTTGGTTTGGCGATTTCGCTATTTGTTACTAAAATACGGGTGGGCAGGAAAATATGCAAGATAGCTCACAAGCGGTAACACCATTCAAGAAATAATACAGAAACTATTGACGAAGACCTACAATCTCGAAAAACAAACTAATGAACGAACAAGCGAGCTAGGGAACGAGCGATAATCCTCTCCCTGCTTCATTGTCTTATTCATGCAACTCAGTTACGCGAGAACTCAGCAATACGACACGCGGCCTCTGCTTTTTCCCTCTCTTTTCTGTTCCCAAGCACGAGCGCTTTCCCTAGCGTGTTACCTGGTCTTTCCTTCACAGATTCCCTCCACTTTCGTATGGCCGGCGCAATAGGAAAACCGCAGAGAGCCAGAAAAAGCTATTCGCTTCAAATTATTCTGTAACAAGTGAAGCCACGTGGAAACTCGCCTTTCACTTCCTTACTGGAAGCCTACCGATCCTGGTGACAAGGCAAGGAGATCGCAACGGCTAACGTCATTTCAAGAAGCGCATGTGTCGTGTTGTCTTTCCTAGGTTCTGTTGCATGGGCACTATTAATGCGAAAGGGTTCTATGAACTCCCCACGGAAATCTCCCCATCTGTGTATATCTCGCTAACCCGTGACTTCATATGGAACACAGATATACGTGGGGTTCAACGGTATATATTTGGCAATGCCTTAATACTACCCATGACTACTGGGAGTTATTATTACGACTATATATGCGTAGAACTGTAGATGAACTGAAGAAGGCTAATAGAAATAGCAATACACCTTTTTACGAGGAAAATATTTAAGCATAAATAAGACTCATTAAAACCATAGAAAGCTAAGATAGCATAATTGACGTTCAATTACTCTCACACTACTTGCGCCCGATGAGGATTATGAGAATATTGCATTTTATCTAGGCTATATTAGTTTGCCTAATCAAGAGTATTTCAGGTTAAAATACTATTCATAAGTATCTTACTCAAGGGAGGCTAACATTATTCAGGCCCAGTTTCAATTGCATAACCTTATTTTCATTATTGCTGGTGAGCATAACTGGCGTGTAATTACCGTAATTTAAGCCAAATTACGAATAATTATGATTATATTACGTACGGCAATGAAGATTCTTAAGGAATACAAAGAGTGATTAGAATTGTAATATTTCTTGTTTGCTCAGAGTAAATGCAGTTACGATATTTCACACGTTATTCTTGCTTCCTACTATTCAGATTGAGATATTAGGTGATTGCAACTTGTCATTGCAATTCTTGCAGGCAGATTCTATCACTGTCGACGCATTAGGCCGCAGTGGGCGTAAGTTGTCAGATAGCGAGGGTAGTGCCTATCCGGTCACTGAATAAAAAGCCCAGCAAACGTAGCCGTTGTACGATCAGGCGGGTCGGACTACGCCGCCGATGCATGTGCGCAAAATGAACGACTTGAAAGAGTGCTTACGCACTATCTCATAAGTTCCGATGGGTAGTGTCTGCAGTTATATTTTTCACGCAATGTCGCTCAACCAAGCAGCCCAACTTTGACACATTAGGGACTCTTTTCTAATGATCGCGTGGTGCCGCCTTTGATTTTGTGGTCAGGAGGACATTGCAGGCCTAAGTTTCTTTGGAGTATGGGATTTTACGTGCCAAAACCACCATTTGATAATGATGCGCTTCGTGGTAGCGCAGTCCGCATTGATTTTTACCACCAGCCAATCTTTAACGCGCCGCCAATTCACGAGCCACGGACGTTCTTGCATTTCGCCCTGAATCGAAATGCTGCCGCCGCTGCCGGTATTTGATCCCGTGACCTCGTGACTACCTGCGCAACGCAATAGCCGGTAACTCATAGCGGCGGTTTATTGCTTGCCCTACTTGTCTCCTTTGCCAATATGTTTAGTATGACTCGGCTTGATGCCTGGTACGCCTCGCAAGACTTCCATTTCGGTGAACATCGAGGAAGAAGACTGGGTGGACGCGAAGCTTTCGTTTCAGCCTTAACGGACAATATAATTTTTTAAGGAGATCATTGCATCTTGCCCAAACGGCACGAGTAGCCTGTAGGGTGTTTTTATTAAAAGCAGCGCTCCAAATGAATTTCAAGCTCTCCCAAATATGCGTTCATGAATTCAATCTCCATCAGTGTGTTTTACTCTTCGTTCTTCATTTCAGAAAAATGTGTGACGCAGTGGCTTGTCACGTTTCTGATTCGGCGCGGTAATTATTTTATTGTTGATTTGCCGCGTTACTCGCGCACGGGTTCGCTCAGTGCCGACAGAATCATTCTTGCTGCGTGCAAGGCATTGGCGTAGATGTTCGTCACTTTGTACTGAATTATGAGAAAGCTGTACTATCACTTGTCAGTCGCATACACTGTCGACCTTCCGGAATCGGTCAGCATCGAACCTTCGTCTTTTGTAGGTGTGGGCGCCGTAGCCTGTGATTTCTGTCATTGATTCAAATGCGCACCTGTTCAGTTATTTTGATACGTTGCCAAATGAGCGGGAATAAGTTTGCGCGTTAGTTGGTGTTCATGCAAAAAGACAACGTGCGATAAGCTTACCGTGCCAGGAAGCAGTTACACTCCCTTTGTCACTGTTGTATACGTTCCGTATTTCAAGTACTTTCATTGTAGATTACCGATACAAGGCCGGCAGATAAGTTAATTCTGTTACCGTCAAGGAAGGCCGCATTAGCGATCAAGATGGCACTATTTTAAAAGACCGCTACTACACACGTCTTCCGCCTATTATTCCACGTTTTGCAGATTGAATGGAACACAGTGCGATAGCGAGCACCCAGTTAGGTGTCCTGCAGCTGACCAAGAGGCAGTGTGTGGCGCGCTATCGAAAGCGCCATCTCGTTCCTCTAGTGTAAACGTTTGCGGAGAACTGCCTGTACGGACTAGTGTGTGTGTGCCAATACCGCATCAACAGGACAAAGAGCCGCAAAGTGTAGGCAGATACAGAATAAATATCCTCGCCTATCCACATACGTCGCGCTGTAAATAGGTATGGCTCTCTCTCAGTTCCTAAGTATCTCACATTGTTAGGCTAGGCAACGCTCTATTTCCCCGCTTATTTTCGAAACAGCCCGGCCTTCACTTATTTGTGCTGTGGTTGAGCCTCTTAAGCGGTGGCTTCACGAAAACTGGGAAACGGGTGCAGCTATATACCTACTCGGCAAGGCTAAAAAAGCGCGATTAGGAATTTACAGTCTCCGCTAACAACACACGACAGCGCAGACATAACTACAAGGGATGTTTGAGCTGCACACCGCAATATGACATATTACTCAAAAAATTTTACGTGACGCTTTATTCGCATTATCCAGTCATTATCAGATCATGGTTTTGGTAGGTACACAGATCATGGTTTTGGTAGGTCGTAAATACCCTGGAATGTATTTCTTGTTCCACTTAGTTTTCCTAAAGACCCGTTTTCACAGCAACGCTAGCGAGCAGATGAGACGGCAAGAATTGACACCAGACGTTCTGAGAACCTTCATCATTATTTGAAAACCAAGGACTGTTATGTTAGAACAGCGTATTTCATTACGAAACAGCCTTTGTAGTTTGCTATAGGTGGACGGGTAGGTAGGATAATGGGCAAGGGGGTAGATGGGTAGGTAAATGTCTTCCCGTGTCGCCACGCTTGCAGAAAATTAGATAACGTCTGACCGATGGGGTAACCGAACTTCTGCCATCAAGCATCGCAGCCCGGTGCTTTGCCAATTAAGACCACGATTGTTTTTTGCGCTTTATATAGCAAGCGTGCTTTCCTGGTACCAAAACCAGCCAGCTCATTGAAATACACGGCACTTGCAATTCCTGCCATTTGTCGGCTTGGTTCCGTGTCGCAAATTGTGCCTTCAGGGGCCGTTATAGACTGCATTACCTCCGCGACCTTTCCACTAGGTGCAGTAATTTCCTCGCGGCAGCTCACGCTATGTAGAAACTGTGTGGCGTTGTCCGGAATTCATGTCCGCCTAAGTTCATCAATTTGTGAATCTCTTCAGTGAACTACAAATGTCATCGTAGTTCTAACCTAGATGACTTGAAATAGCGCTAGTATGATTGTATACCATGTCATCGCTAATAACGTTACAACTCTTGTTTTTGTCGCTCTCGCTCGTCCCTTATCTATGCGCAATCCAATGATCGCCTTGTTTTAGGCTCGTCTAGAATGCCTGGTGTAGAAATGACCTCATTGCCGTCATGAGATCGTCTATAACTTAGGCGACGCGCTGCTCTCATCACACACATTTACGCTTGTAATGCAGCCACAGGACTACTGTCTTTACAGGAACATGTTGTTCCACCTGCAATCGCTTTGAGGATCCCAAAGAGCGCCGGACAGCCAAGTGTCTGCAAAATACTTCGCTTAACATAGATTCCCAGAGTGCGTGGAACCTGCAAAATTTTATTGCGATATCCATAACACTCCAGCCGCAATACCATTGTCGGCGTCCCTTGATAATCCGTATAAAGTGCGAGGACGATTACATCGTCGACTCTCGCCGTATGCTGCATGCTTGAGTGAAAGCGGGCTAGACCGACACGACGACAGCGGCTCCGTATAAAGCGCGCCAAGGAGGAAAGCCAGATGGAAGCGCTGAGTCTTCTGTGCAATGGGGAAGGACTACACCGAGTGCTTCGACTACACCGGGTGATTGCACCGGGGACTACACCGGGGACTGCACCGGGGACTGCACCGGCGACTACACAGGGTGATTCCTTCGCCTTCCTCTAGGTCAGTTGGCTCGCCGCTGCTGCCGAGATTGCTCACTGCAGTGCTTTGACAGCGACTGTCCGCGGTCGTCCATTGATATGTGTTCATTTTGAACGTGCGTGCGTGACACCATGTTTCTCAATCTAGAGTCAGGAAGCTAATCTTTACAACTTGATACGGCGGCGCAAACTAATATCCTTACTTCGCATAGTTTCAGACTCACATCACATCTTGAGGCTCAGTTCCAACGCACGGCTATGCGTTATAGTTGCAGTTCAGCTGCGACGAAAAATAGCTGGATCTTTCGCGGTTATGGTTTATTTCGAGGTATGACAGTCGCGTAATTAAACACCACGCAGCAATCTATCGTGTAATGTTACACATTAGTCCATTGAATTGGCCAATTGATACTGTGTACGTCACTATCGAGCCATCAATAGACGTTAACGCCGAAAATGCGCATTGATGGTTTTCAAAGAACGTTTACTACTTCAGCCGCACACACACGAGTCTTACGTGGTATTATTTGCTACAAACCGTATTTTCCCGGGTAAAAGATGCGTACGATAATTATGGAGCAGCTGGTGCACGGCTATACAATTAGTCGGCACGAGGCATATAAGTTTACAGTTTACATTGAATTAAAATCAGTTACGCAAATTTTCCCCTTGGGAGACAATAAACATTCTTCATTTATTGAGCGCATGTGTAAGCCAGGCTTTGGCAACGGATGGCTGACTTCAGGGTTAAAAACACACGCAGGCGGTCAGTAGAGGTGGAAGGCATACGCCTATTTTCAGGCCCAAGGCAGCGCAGCTCTTAAGGCAGGCTTTGGCGTCAGGACATCCGCTACCCGCTCCTGTAAGAAAGCGATGTTTTGATTGGAAGACTCCGACAACAACAAGAACAAGAATCTTTATGCAGCAAAACAAATTTGTTCCAAGTTATTTGCAAACAGTCCGCTAATAACACCGAAATTATTTGTAAATGCCTAATGCTAACACCTTATAAATACCTGCGTACATCAGAGAGTACCCTAGCTCTGTGTTTATTACTTACAACAGTAACGCCTCTGAAACACCACACAGCGTCTTCGGCCAAACCACTCATTGGTTACGCGCACAAAAAGCACGCAGAAACACCGACAATAATATTATTTTGCGGGAAAGTGGACATCCAGAAGATTTCTGAGGTGAAGGTGGGGTGATTACTTGGTGCCAATGTCACAAACAACTCTTTTTGTCGCGGAAAATAAGAAACAGTTTTGTCTGACTTTTCAGCAATAGATGTGAAAATACGCCACGTAAAGAATAACGACCGTCAAAAAGAATCCCTGAGGGAGCATTTTCAGTTGGACCTCTTCTCTCTGTATTCATTTATACGTGGCACGGCTCACGGTGCGACATTTCTCTGCGTAATTAAATATTTTCTCGCTAGACGTGGCCTGGGTATTTACTCGAAGGAACAGCCACTATGGGATCCATCAAAAACATGGTGTGCGTGTTTCGACGTATTGGGAAATCACGAATCCAATAAAGTCAATGGAACCTGATATCTATCGAACCACAGATACGGAAACATTTAAATGTAGCAGGTGAGTGATGTTAAATGACATTTGCACACGTTTATTCTGGACTGAAGAGACTGAATAGAAGAAATACAGAAATATTTATATTCTGTTGAAGCCCTCGCTATAAAAGAGTAAAAAAAATGTAGTGTGTGCGTGTGCACCTAGTAAGCCCTTCTGTACAGCTTATATAACATGACATTTTAGACAAACAGTAAACAATAAAGTTTTCTACAGGTAGCATACTTTCTCGCAAATACCACTAAGAATAGCAAGAGGCCTAATTACATTTATATATGCGTTCACTTTATGCACTTAGTGAGCCAAGAAGTATTCTCAGTATGTTTTACCTATAATGGATATAACATTCCAACGAAAACACATGCCACCTTCATAAAAAAGAAAACAAATTGCGTTACAACAATCAAACAGGTATGCCTGCAATACTTACTGCACGAACAACTCTGCTGATCGGTTCTCTCCTCCGCTGCAGTCATCATGGCGAGGAACGCTGCACACAAGTAGGCGCGGATTGCAACAAACGTCTGATGGTATATGCAAGTTTCTTTGTGAAACTACAGCTGAACGAATTGCAAAGAAGGTATCGCCAGCCTGTGAAATCGGCTGTTTCGCAGGAGACGGAACAGGATCGAATCGTGTGTGTATTTTGTAGAATCACAGCGTTACCATCGTTGAAGCTGCAATTTCAATGAGAACGTAATTGTATGTGGCCGAAGTGTTTGCCCACGATCCCAATTTCAGTAGTGCATATCGCGCTCATAATTAATACTGCGTTTTCATTAGACATATGGAATACATTGCCAGCTGGCGCCGTCCACTTACCTCCGAGTACTGCAAGGAGGAAGATGGCAGAGGTGAACTTCATCTTTCCAATAAGTCTGACTATGTTGCCTGCGAGCACGAAAGGAAATGATCACTGCACGCGCCATACGGAACACACCATGCCGTTTCGAAAAAGAGGAGTTTTTTTGAACAGAAGGTTAAGTCGCTTCAAATTTTCGACGAGTTTTCAAATGTATATGATCCACTTCCGCCTTCAGTGGGGCCTTGAACGCGCCCTGGAACTTTTGGAACCTGTGCTTACTTAAAGGAGCTAAGCGCAACGTTCTGCATAAGGTAGAGTTCATCTTACAAATGCGGCTATCTCTTGTGCAAAGATAGCAACCATCTCTGCTCTCGTTACTGGACGAAGAAAGTAAGTTGGGCATGGCTGTTGAGCAACTTGCGGCTGAGAATAGCTACCGCTTAAAATATTCATGCAAACTTGACTGCATTTCTATGGCAAGCAAGGTCGCGGTTGAGGCCATTCTTTCTTAGGGCGCCATGTTGTTTGAGGTTGTTTCGCATATTATTCCGTAAATATATAAGGAATCGCGCCATAGTGCCGGTAAATAGAGAAGTACATGGCGTGCGGCTTACGAACCGGACATATGTCGTGCGTAGCATATAAAGAAAATCATTTCGCACCCATCGCGTCGCGCTTATTATTGTACCGCTTCTACTTCATATTGTAACGAAAGCAATTTCTGTTTCCGGAACTGAATCTTCTTTTTAATTTCATTTTTTCTGTTAAGAAATATTAAGGTTTACGGGGAAAATACATAGCGGGAAATAAAGCAAGATGATGAAGATAGGCTTAGCGCAACGCATAATTTTCAATCTAATGCACAACCAAACCTATCGACTCCTCACAAATATTTGAATAAACTACCTGAAAAGACAAACCACTAGAATGATACTAAGTATTCTATCGCTCAGAAGCTGCAAGTCTGATGATGGAACGCGATGGGTCTCCTTTATATCTCTCTTTAGGCCGGAAGTGACGCACGTTCAGAAGCGCCACGCAGCTGCTCGTCGATTCAGTTTGCACGCGATAACGCTTCTGCTGTTTGGTGGACAGGGTTTGTTAGCTTGATTTATAGTTTAAAGCGATGCCTGCTTCCTGAACCACCTTATGAAAAACAGGAAAACGGAAACATGTTTCTTTCCCAAATTAGAATTATTTTTGAGCGTGTGGCATTGATTTGAATGCTCTTTCAGGTTTATGTACTCAGCTTCAGTAGCAATTACTATGCGATTTCACATAAAATTGAAATCCGCAATTATAGACGAACTTTATTTGTACATTATCTGAGAACTACTGTCCTACGGTGCCAACTAGACAACAGCTCAGAACTCAATAATCTCATATCAATCTTATGTTCTTTATTCAAAACAATTTCATTTACCATGTCTCCACATACAAATCTGTCTGTGGAGACGAGGTAAAATCACTTATTACACTTAAATCCACAGCGCATTATCTTTAAATTATTGAAAAACCTAAAATTATTTACTAGTTATGCACGATCAGCTTCCCTTCCTCATTGCAACAGTTCTTTCTCTAGCCTTGTGTAGTAGAAATTAAGAGGAGAGGTTGTAATGTTTGATTTAAATATTTTATAGTGGCGATAATGATCACGTTTGAATAATTGCGATGTACCGTAAGTGTCTCTTTCTACCATGTGACTTGATAAGGGACTATAGTGAGAGAAGTACTTTTGATCGCTTGCCCCACATAACGGGCCTTTTAAAATGGAACCAGATAAAATGGAACCAGATATTATCATAGCAATAACTCCTTGGGCTTGAAGTGCGTACTAATATTTTATTTTAAGACATGTACCCCTTTTCTTTCAACGCAGCAAGTTAGCAAAATGCATTTCCTCATAAAGAAGTGACATGTAAATCTCCCTTTTCTTACTGCGTAGTAAAAAAGGCTTCCACTATTTTATCTGGAACAGTAATAGTGCTCGTGCTCTCTGCTTCACAACCACATAATTACACCTTCGGCTGCGAAAACCTTCACTTACAGCTACCAACGACTATTTCAAGAACTACGGAAACATCAAACTACTAAAAAAATACTGCAAGAAATATTGTTCCCCTATTATTCCGTATCTTGTTTTTGTACCGCCATCGTGGATATGCTATTTGTACTGCCGAAAGAAAAACTGGAATTAGTGCGCAGCTGGCAGGAAGAGTTATTTTACTCATCGGCCGCGTTTACTGCCTCCTGACAGTTTACTGACCTGAAAAAAAATGTCTGACCGAAACTCCCAAGACGTTGTTCTTCAACGGCCAAACAACATGGACTTCCAAGTTGACCTTGAACCCACCAAATTCTACTGTCAATCGCCTCATTGGGCAATTTACACACAGAAATTGGTCGCCTTTTCCTGAAAACTAAGGGTGCAATTCTAACAAATAAAATATTTCATAGGCTTAGCATATACAGTTTTATAATGTGTCCGTTTGGAGGACGCCATGGTCGCAACAATACGGAGCAGTTTGGCCTATCCATGATCATTCTTGAAGCATAGAAACGGAAGTGCTGTATCAGTGCTTTTCATATTCAAAATATGGGTAGCCTTGATCTGCATTGCGAGATGCCTTCTTCATAAGGTGCCTAATTTTTTACAAATTGTGAACAATAGTATTCTCACATTAGTCCTGGCGTATGTATGATTGTAAATATTTACATATAAATTATCACCGATTTATATGCTCTAGTGAAAGCTTATCGCTTTCAACTGTTTTGCTTAACTAAAACCGCAGTAAGCGAACTTCATGATTCTTCGATTGGACTAAGTTCATTTTTACCGACAGGCAGGGAATTGGTTGCAAAATATTGCGTGGGACGAGCTCAATCGACGAGCAAACTTCACTGGAAAATTAGCCTACAAATTTTTCGGGACGTATGGTGCATATAACATGAAGCTCACGCCAAATGTGTTCTGTATCTAAAGCTTGGTTGCAGGAAAGATATGCACCCGGCTCCCCATTTGCTGTATGTTTTTCCGCATACATGCCTCCCTTTAAATTTATTATCGAACAGACCTTGGCCACCTCACTGCATAACCGTTGTGGAGGATAACGACCATGTGGAGGATAACGACTGCATACGCCGTCGTTGTCCTCTACATGGCCCTCTTCTTCCTACCTCAAGAGTAATATTAAGCAGCGCGATTGTGGTACCCATATCAGCCGTGCTGCTGTTGTGCTACCGGAAACGTGACCTCATTCTGCCATTTTGAGACTTAGGGTTGGTTTCTTATATCTCTACAGCTCTATACTTTGTTAGTGTTCGAAAATTATGTGAATGAATAGTGTTTTATTATATTCCCCGTAAAGTCTTTTTTAATGACCACCAAATGTTCAAACATCTGCTTTGGAAATTCGAACGAAAAAGTTTGGTTTGATAAAAAACTGTTTATGTCTGATGATAATGAAGGACAGTACGTCACATTGGTTTGCAGGAGAAG
This sequence comes from Dermacentor variabilis, assembly GCF_050947875.1. Taxonomy (NCBI): domain Eukaryota; kingdom Metazoa; phylum Arthropoda; class Arachnida; order Ixodida; family Ixodidae; genus Dermacentor; species Dermacentor variabilis. The sequence goes on from NC_134578.1 coordinate 84,153,636, forward strand.
GACGAAATAATCAGCTGAACAGCGCCACACCAGATACAGCTTTTATAAATGGAAAGCTTTATGGCCACAAACTTGCGATATTGCCATGGCACTGCTCCAAGGGGTCACATGACGTCCCTACGCTCGTTGCGCCGCGGAAATTTCTCTCTGTCTCGCTCCCTAGTCACTACTGCGCATGCGCCACTAATAGCACCGAGCCACAGGTGTTCCGCCGCTGCGCAGCGCCGAGCCTTTCCACCGCCGGTGTTTGGTATGACGTCACACCGTGTTCCTCGTTGTTGCTCTCGCCTCCGCTCACTTCGCCAGCTGCGCCGCATCCCTGACATGTCGGAGGATGGAAAAGGAGAGCTCCCGTGCGCCGCAACTACAGTTGAGGCGGAAGTATGGATGGCGAGAATTCTGATAAGCACCAGGAGGCCTGCAGTCGATATCGGAACGGGATGAAGAGGGAAAGAATCGCCCAGGAAACAGACGAACAACGCGCCGAACGAATGTCTAAGCGCCATGAAATAGCTACAAAAACCAGACTAACCTGGACTTGCAATCAAGATTAAGGAAGGTTAACCAGGCTGTGCCTTAGCTTTCTCTATTTATGTCCTGGCATATCCGAGCTAAGCCACTGCCAATTTTTCGTAACTCAGACATAAATTCTTCTTCTCAATGTATTAGGATTGCTGTGCGAATGAAATTTACTCTCAGATATCGTTGAACACAAACAGCACCTATTTACACTACGCGTCAAGGGCCTCACTTGCGTACTTGCTTCCGACATAGAAGTACTGCACAGTACATGAATTGCTTAAGGTTTTAGTCTTACGGCCGCGCGCTGCATAGCTACCACGTGGAACTGCCCTTCTCATTTCGTAACCATTGAACACTCTAACACTATTGTTCCACAGGTGGCAGCTGCATGTGTTATGTGAACTAAGCTGTAAGCAGGACGTGGAACATAAGCAGCTGCGATAACAGCACCATAAAGAAAGCGTCGGAGAACAGCACTCCTGATGTTTGAGAACCTAGAGCACAGGTTCATAGGCCAGTTTTACCATTTAGACTGGGTTTTGTAAGGCTTGAATTGTGAGCATTGCCCATCGTACATACGCGAACAAATTAAGGCTCTTTGCTAGGATGAGCGCACATGCACGATCTTGTTTCTTATCGTAGTCTCAAGTAAGGGGGTTGCGCCAAGTGGCACTGTAATCTTTGCTGATATCAGAAAGATTAATTAACATAAGCGCATTATGTACGTGGGAACACTCACCAGCTGACACACACTATTTCGTCAGACAGGTGATTTCTGGCGTTAACTGCAGATGTTTAGTTCATCGAAAGGAAACTATTTCACTGGCTGGAGAAATGTCATTCACCAATCGGAAAAGCTATAGCTTTTTGAACAAACGTTGGCATACCTTTGGAAATTTATTGCTTGCTCTATTTTGCGATTACCTCTATGTAGCTTTCCTGGCCAAAATTACTGCAGCAGAGGAAGGAATTGACTAGCTGGTTAGTGTAGAGGGTAGAATAATGTTTTTATTTAGAAACGTATTTCTTTCGAAAAATCATAAGCCTGACATATTGCCCGGTGTCTAGAATACCCGGACGGAATGGATCAGAGAACTATTCGATGTTCACTCTCCTGCTAGTGCTTTGCGGATACCAGTTAATGTACCTGCGTGCTTGTGAAATGGTGCGTATGTCTGGCCAGGTCCCGCAACGGCTTAGAGAAGGGCACTCGGTGAAAAAGGCGGCGGCTTGGAGCTACAAAGACACAACGACAGCACGAGAAACAGAATGTGGTGAAGGATGCCAAGATTGAAAACACGCGCAGTGCAAACGGCGGAGGGCTGAACAAGACCTGCATCATCACAACGAAGAGGAGGGCCATTATACGGTGTCTTCACATCTCGCAATTTAGAACGCAAGTCAGTACCAATAAGAGAAAGCGATGCACCTGTGTCAACTAAGGCTTCGTTTCGAACACCTTCAACAAACACCATAAGTACATTTGACGGGCGCTCCGGAGGAGTTTCACACTGTCCAAAGATGCAGCTTTCCCTCCTGAAGCTGCACTATTTTGTTTTCCGGGCGGCGATCTGTTCTCGTCGTAGTAAATACTGACTGGAAGAATAGGTTGAAGAAGTGTGCTATTTGCGTCTTTTCCGTGATCATTTGAGATCCGCTTTTTATCTTGTATATTTCTTCTTTTTTATCCCTAAGGTGCATCAAAACATTTTGTGGCGAAGATTTCAGGAACACAGAAATCGCTATGTTAAAGTACTTTCGCTTAGAGTCCCGTAACGCTTATTTCAGTTGAGCCCACAAATGGGATACCCCGGTTGGTATCCAAGTCCTCAGCCATGTTCAAGTGGGTGAGGACTTCTATAGAGATCTATACAGTACCGGCGGTACCCAACGCGATAATGGAAGAGTGAATAGGATAGAGGTATTTCACATCCCACATGTAATGCTGGAAGAAGTAAAGAAAGCCTTGGGAGCTGTGCAAAGGGGGAAGGCCACAACGCATGCCATTCGGCCTATGAAATGCCGCGCAGAGCTTCCAGCACTTTACTGACATCCTCCTTCGCAGCCTACCCTTTGTTATTGCCTATGTTATTGACGGATTTGTTGCCAGCTCAATGTCGTCCCAGCACCTCAACCATCTCCACCTCGTTTTTAAGTGTTCGAATGAACACGGCCTATTTCTCAAACAAAAAAAAAGTGTGAATTCATGGAACACTCTTAATTCTTGGGTCACTTAGTGGTTGACGACAGCATTTAACCCCTCTCCTACTAAGTGAAAGCCATCATAGGCATTCTGCATCCAAATTACTGCAACAGTTGAACAATTTCATCAACTCATCAACAATTATTGAAGCAAATATGTCAACAATTATATCATGTAGCCTCTTGAAGCCCTGCTCAGTTCCGCAACATCTACAGCAACTTCCATAAGTCGGCTGATCCTCCTGGCACTGCCTTCATCACAATCTTTTTCCTGTAAACTTTATGGTACACCCTCAGCAGGATTCTAAAACGACCTGCAATGTTGAAGCTTCAAAATGAGGGGTCTAAGGCGTGCTTCAACAGCTAATTTATGCCCAATGCATTTTTGGATAAGATGGTTGAAGTGGCTGAGGAGATCTACATATATTTATAGGGTGCCAGCGGCACCCACAACGGTAATGGAAGACGAAATAATCCAGAGGAATTGGACATCACACAAGTAACACCGGAAAAAGTAAAGAAAGCCTTGGGAGCTACGCAAAGGGGGAAGGCAGTTGGGGAGGTTCGGTATACAGCAGATTTGTTGAAGGATGGTGGGAGATTCTTCTAGAAATACTGGCCACCCTGTATACGCAATGCGTCATGACCTCGGGAGCACCGGAATCTAAGAATAACGCCAACATAATATCCATCCATAAGAAAGGGGACGCCACGGACTTGAAAAATTATAGACCGATCAGCTTAGTGTCCGTTACCTACAAAATTTTTACTAAGGTTATCGCAAATAGAATAGAATAGAATAGAACTAAAGGAACACGAAAGATTTCCTAAAGGTTACTCAACAGTAGACCATATTCACACTATCAGTCAGGTGATAGAGAAATGTGCGGTATAGAACCAACCCTTATATGCAGCTTTCATTGATTACGAGAAAGCGTTTAACCCAGTCGAAACCTCAGCTGTCATGGATGCATTACGGAAGCATGGTGTACACGAGCCGTATGTAAAAATACTGAGAGATATCAAGAGCGCTTCGCAGCCGCCGTAGTTTTAAAGAAAAGCAACAAAATACCAATAAAGAAAGGCGTCTGGCAGGCAGATACGATCTTTCCACTGCTATTAACAGTGTGTTTACAGGAGGTGTTCAGAGTCCAAGATTAGGAAGAACTGGGGATGAGAGTTAATGGAGAATAGCTTAGTAACTTGCGATTGGCTGAGGATATTCCCTTGCTAAGTAACTCAGGGGACCAATTGCAATGCATGTTCACGGACCTGGAGAGGCAAAGCAGAGGGGTGGGTCTGGAAACTAATCTGCAGAAAACTAGAGTAATGTTTAACCGACTCGGAAGCGAACAGCAGTTTACGATAGGTAGCCAGGTACTGGAAGTGGTTAGGGAATATATGTACTTAAGGCAGGTAATGACCACGCATCCGGTCACGCGACTGTAATAATCAGAAGAATGCGCAGCGGTGCCTTTGGCAGGCATTCTCAGATCATGAACAGCAGGGGGAAGCACGTATGGGGAAGAAACCTGGAGGCTTAAGAAAAGGGTTTTACTTAAATTGAGCACGATGCAGGGAGCTATGGAAAGAAGAATGATGGATGTAACGTTAAGGGATAGGGAAACAACAAATTGTGTGATAGATGTAATCAATTTGCGTTTGTTCCATGTTGAAATGAAGAAAAAGAAATGGGCATGGGCAGGACTTAATGACCATCGGATAACCGACACTCATTATTGGTTGCGGACTGGATTTCAAGGGAAGGGAAGCGTAGCAAGGGGCCGCACAATGTTAGGTAGGCGGATGAGATTAAGGAGTTTGCAGAGACAACATGGCCACAATTAGCACATGACAGGCGTTGTTGAAAGAGTATGGGAGAGGCCTGTGCCCTGCAGTGCGCGTAACCAGGTTGATGATGAAGATGAATATTGCTCACAATATATATATATATATAGATATGTATGTGTGTGTGTGTGTGTGTGTGTGTGTGTGTGTGCAAACATATATGTGAAACTGGCTTCACATGTTAAACCTCTTTACACGTAACCTTGGCTAATGTGATCTTCTGTAGATTATATTTATTGTTGTTCTTGTTTAATTTGAATACGCATATACAATTAAGAAATACCAAAAAATCTGTAATTACAGTTACAGGACTTGTGCTCCAAAAAACATGATCTGCCACAATAGGTTGACTGTTTACCCTTACGTCTTTACACGAATCTACATTAAATTGGTCTCGTATCCGTACCATATGAAGGCTTTATAATGGTCAGTTATTTCCCAGCAAACGGCATGCTTTTCTTCATGGTAATTATGCAGTTGAGACAGTGGGTTAACGTAGCGAATTATACGATTTGCAGGAGATTCAGAAGTACCACGTTAAATAGGAAATTGGCAGGTTAAACTTACATGTCGAAGTCCTATGATCTAACTTTTTTAATATCACTTCCTTCGACCGGGGAACTAAGTTGTAAAATGCACCCCTTTTATGTTGACCTGTTTCTAATATATAGAACAAATGTTCATAATTTCCGCAACATTCGTTTGACGTTTAGAACAATGTTTTAAAAAGTTGTGTATCTGGTTCCTTTGGCAACAGGTGGATTGCACTTAAAGGGTTTTACACCTTTCCATCACAATAAAACAAATGTACAATGTTTCAAATCAATTGGGTAGATTGGGTCAAATGAATACCTATGACGTAGCCAAAAGTCGGAGAACTGATTAGCAGCCAGATGGATCTCATGAGCTACCAGGTCAAGTGGAGGCAAAAACATAGTGAAATAGATGATGACCTTAGAAGTACGTGCAAATCCGGCGTGTTTTATTTTGTAGAGCCTGTTATTTTCATTGAACAAGAGCACATAATTAGTCCTGTCTGTGAAATGAAATGGTTGTGGTTTGATGCGTTATACTTTTCGCGAAATAAGGTTTAGTGGCTATCTGTAGACTGTATGCCTCAAATGTGAACCATGTTTGCTTGAGCAGCAATAATTTGAGGGGTCTATTGCTGTGCCTATAAATTGCATCATCACTTTTTCAGGTTATGAAAGTGAATAGCCAGACTCCATTGCATGCTCAAAAGCCGCAAATGCCAGGACTCCCGGTTAGGCGTATGCCTTGAGCATCCACTCGAAATCTACCTGTGCCTCTAATTTTGATTGGAGTCCTGCTTTGGCTGGTCATAAATGTGTCCTGTTTCCTGTATCGCAATGAAAAATTCTCTATCTAATAGTAAACCGGTCCTATTGCACACTAAACTAATCAAAATAGGTCGAACGAGAGAGTGGGCGATGTAATCATTACCTGTTACAGCGCTGTGGAAATGTTTCCGTCACCGCAAATAAAACAGTTTGCTGCAAATATTCCCGCACAGCGTAATTAAAATTTATGAACTCAAATGAACTCAAGGTTTCCTGAAAGCTCGCATAAACTGCAGTGGGCACAATTAGCATGATTTTAAGTGTCGAAACGGGACCAATAGCCAACGCCTCATTTTTTGCCAACATCGAACTGTAACATGTGCCATATCTAGAAACCGTAAGAGCACATAAATCCTGATATGGAATGTATGCAGAGAGGTGATGATAGGAAAAAAAAGCAATATGCACGGTTTTAAATATGTGTTGCTTTATTTACGCCAGATTCTAAAGAAGGTTTTTGCCCATTTGTTCTGCTATCTTGGATAGCTATCTGCTATCTGAGACAGAAATGCATTCGCCCACACCCCGAGATTATGCGAGAATAGGCCAGATACTGCAATTTCTTGCAGACCAACACGTGTCCGCGCCTCCAAACACTTAGTAAGATACTTCCTGCACTCAATGGAGATATATTTTGTTGGTGCGGAGAGCGGCTAACTTTTGCCTACGTTCCGTGCACATGTAAAGTGTGAGCCTCAAGTTACTATTCTCCCCTTACGAAGCTAACGCCGAGATTTGGCTTGCTAGTGAAGAGCTAAAGAGCCTGGGATCTCTTCTGGGACAATTTAGCGAACCGCCGAGGCCAGTTGAGCTCTGGACTAAGGGACCCTCCAGCCGCCGAAAGCCTTTAAACTAAGGTTAACACTTCTACCTCCGCTGTGGATATAAGCTCGGTATTGTACCCTTTCGGGGACGGGCCATCGCATGCCTTTCCACAGTAGGGGCGTAAGCCGGCAAGGGTACACGCCTCCTTCCACCTCCTCGTGAGAACGCATACCGGTATTTCACCATCTCCTGGATCGGCTACCACATTGCATTCCCTTATACGGTTGGAAGCAGGTCAGGATAGTCCTCCCACTTACTCCTCGGACCGCATGCCCGGTATGGCAGTTTCTCTGATATCAGCGCACATTTTCCAGTCGCCTGTACTGACGTTGGCCGGCCAGCATGCACTCCCTACTTCTCCTGGGAGTGCATGCCTGGTCTGATCAACGTTTGCTGAGCGGGAATATTTGTCGCACGTTATGATATTCCCGTTAAACTAAGCATGCCGATAACTCTGGAGCAAGTCATTGTAACACATCTATACATCGTTCGTTGCGACGATGTCGATAGGTTTTGTGTGGATTAAGGTAGGTGAATTAGCATTAACCACCTATGCTGTATAATTCAGCAAATATTTATTGTTAGACATGGAACAGGTAACATTTAATAACCGGCCAGGAAGGCAAGGTTTATTGCAAGCGAAAAATGGACTTCAATCAAAACTAGAGGTGCAGACACACTTCCAGTAGACGTTCAAGCATATGACTAAATAGGAACAATGGTTTTGGCAGCTCTTCGTGCCGGCATTGGTGACTGCGAATCCGCTGCCGCTGACCTGCATGAAAGCTATGAAAGAATTTGTTGGCGCATGAACTCACAGCCCCAATTAATTTACTGCCCGTAAGCAAATGGAATTGGAATTTGGTTCGCACCGTTGGGTATTAAACACGGACGCGCAATTCGTGATACGCCGCACTCGTGAATCCACAATCTGCGTACATCTGAGAACGCCCTAGATCTGGGCTCGTTTGCTATTACAATAATAAACTATGAAAACTCGCATATCTTATTTTTCAAGAACTTCGGTACGATTCGCACGAGGTGACGTTTGTATTGACTATGCTCTGACCTTTACTTGGCGTGGCGTCTCATGCAACACAGTTGTCTTCAATGGGCAGTCTGACCATAAGCTTAGTAAACGAAATTCATTTCGAGTTTTTTGCCCATGGTTTTTCATTAGGAACATTTCCATTCTTTTTTCCGTTGGGAAAGTATGAAACCCGTTATATGCAATGCATCTGATGTTATTGAAACCCAGACACGGAAGAAGTTTATTAAAGGAGTGCTCCTCATATCAAAACAACATTTAGACACCTCAGAATACATTCTCTGTATTGTTAAGACTGGTTAACGTAAACAGGGGAAATGAAGCTTTGCTATAGATATGAGTCGTGTGGCTACAGCACCAAAGCTTGCTTAGGAACAGTATTTAACATGGTACGCTCAGAAGCGCTCAAAAGCATACAATTTAGATCAGGCAACTTAAGTTCTACCCTTACGTAAATACCACGAATATGCGCACGCATGCTTTAACATATCTTCTCAATGCAGAAACAGCCACATCCTACGTATAACAGACACTATAAAAATATGGCTGTGCAATGTTGCAGCACAACAAACGCATCGCATTCTTAAGTTCAAACTATTATTAGCAATGGTGTTCCATGTGATACTATAATTTTTTCGCCCTTTGTATCAACCCATGAGATTTGATAAAGAAACATAATTTTAGTTCGCAATATTTTGTATCTACCAAAACACCACCCGATGGCTGACTACTGTGGAGAAATTTTGCTTTCTTTTAAGAGAAATATCTGTGAATGCATAGCACAAAAAATCATCAATAAAGATTGAAGGAGCTCGATAGCGTAAGCAGCTGCCATTGTTACTTTTTTAGCGCTGTTGTGCTATAAAAAGTATTTCTTTGCTTCAAATTATAAGGTAGGCTTATGTACAAAGACTCGAGAGGCAGGCGAATTGAAATTTAGGTAGATCCTCAAAGAAAATGGGAGAATTATGGAACTTCGGACAATAAATTATCTTACAACGGGAGCTGGAACGAAAGTTATCCTAGTACAAGCTTTAGCGATGGTCTGATTTTGGGGTTCAGGAAAAGCCGGCCACTGGCTTCACAGTAATTGACTTATACAAAAAAAAAACCATTCTACCTAGAAACCTACCTATAACTTTTAGTTGCTCCTTTGCGCATCTTCTCGGTTTGCTGTTCTGCTGCAGTCATCATAGCCAAGAATGCTCCACAGCGATGAGCCAAAGATAAAAGTAATACGAAGAGATAATGAACGTTACTTCACAAAGCTTTAGCTTCTTGTTGTGGGGAAGGAAACTTCCCCAGCCAATGAAATTCTTCGTTTCGAAGGAGATGGGAAAATACTCATTCGTGTCCATTTACATTGCGAAATCTCACCATATCAAAGTTTGTACACGCAGTATATGTCACAGAGGGCTGGTTTATGGGAACAAAACATGTTGAGAACTTCGTATTGCGTTTATACAGCCAAATACTTTCAATAACAACAGTGAGTGCAGTACCACATGACGTGACCCATTTACCTTCCAGTACTGCAAGGATCGATATCACAGACTTGAACTTCACCTTAGGAATCAGTCTTACGGTTAGCTGTGAGGGAGAAGCGAAATGTTGACAGTGTAAATAAATGAAATTGCATTTGCGCTGAAAATGCGTGTAATAAAACAATTCGTGTTGGTTTAACATATTCCTATGCCTATTAGGTGTTAAATATGCCTTTGAAAGTACGCTGACTCTCAAGAAAATCAAGTCTGGTGCTCTTGCGCCCTCTTTCAAGCCAGTGTTAGCACACTTGCTTATGTGCGGCACACTGCATAGAGGTTCCATGCATAACGCATGCAGATCTCCACTTGTTGAAATATAGTAGCATATTCTGCGATGGCTAGGACGAGAGAAAGTGATTTGATGCGGGCATTCTGTACCTAGGGGTCGCAAAACATAGCTGCATAAGACTTCCACTAGTCAGAAATGCTGCCACACTGGAAACAAGGCCACATGTAAGGCACTTATCTCAGAGTGCACAATGTTGTAGGTTGCTATGAACAATATTTCAGAAATGTGAGTGATCCTAACAGCAGTCCTGCTTCTATAACGCACAAGAAGATGACTTGCTTACTCAAGAGGTTTATCTGGTGCCGAGCTTTTAATGAGGTACATCCTACACTTTGTGTAAGGTTAGTAAGGATGTAGGCTTCTTTTCTGAATTTACTCATAAAAATTTCCATTGTATTTGTGCTTCCGTTATGAAGATATTGGGCAGTCGTTCAGAGGCCCGACGGGGACTATAGGTATAAGAAGTTAAAACGCACTTCATCGAAAGAATTAATGTCCAGAAGCAAATTATAAGGTAAATGCATAAGCAAATATACTGTCTGCTCACAGACATACATCGACTCGCCTCTTCCATGAATAGGCTAAATGGGAGAATCAGGCCTGGTTTTCGATTGCACAACAGCTACAAGGCTGATGAGGATATGACAATAGTTCTGCTTTATATCTTATTTCAGGGCAGAATAAGAGGTGCACGTGTTGGAGAAGGTCAATGTGGCTGGAAATGAATGCGCTATTCACAGCATAACGCCAATGCAGGGAGGTAACCGAAGCAACTCGTTTGATTTCAAATATAAGGGACTCACACATGCAGAAAAACATTCGGGAACAAGAAGTCAGATAGGTGTTTTTTTTCAACAGTAGCCTAATTTTACACATATGGCGCATTTGAAATGTCCGTTAGCTTTGATTGAACATCTGTCCGGAGAGGTTACCTACCATGGTACGTCGGTACGACTGTGCGGGTATGAACGAGGCGGTGGCCGGTTCCTGTTCTGTGATGAAAAATCAACCCTCATTTGTAACTTGCTTTTCAGTTGCCTCCTAAGAGGCAACTACAACTTGGCATTCCATAGCCAAGGTGCCCAGATCACCTCACGCGTGGCGTTTGGCTCCACCGAAGGTATTTCCGAATCTAAGCGAGACAGCATGGCGAAGTTGGAATGGTGACAGTGCTACAACTCGAACGGCATCGCGAACCCAAGCATACACAAAGCAGCCTAAGCTGTTTGGTGCCGCCTGCAGCATGGCGTAAGAGTAAAAATAGAGTGACATACTTAGGCATTTACATTTTATTTATTGTTAATTATAATTGTTTTGACCGCTCCTATCTGTAGCACCCCATGGTGCTACAGATTGGAGCGGTCAGAAAGCAAAGTATTATGGAGATATTGATATATAAATATAAAGGGAAAAAATATTAAGTGATGGCGTCGTGGCCTGCTGTTTTAAAGGAAGATCTATCCGCGGTGTGAATGATGCAATCAGGAAGGTGGTTCCTTGGGGCGCGATGCGGCGGAGGCGCGCGCCAGCTGGAACTATTGCATGGAACCCGGCACGTCGCTCCGTAGCCTCCGAGACACCCACGCGCCGGCGTGCGCGAATGAAGGACACAGCGGTCAGTGTGTGAATTGTGGAAACGCTGAAAAAGTGGTTTGCTTCACTTTCCGCGTAACAGAACTATGTTTTCTCATATATTAAGATTAGAACCCTAGAGCTATCTTGTCTTTAGGTTGTGGGTATGTCGTAGTTCGCGATTTTCCTACGTATGTTGGCTTGAGAAATTCAATTACTTCAGCAAGTTTCTTGCGTCAAACGGATGTCCTTGTGGTGGCTCGCTCGAAAGTGAGACGCCAAAGACGGATTTTCTACGACACGCGCACCTTTCACCTTTCTACGACACGTGTCTCGTTTCCTGTGCGACACGCGCACAGGAAACGAGACACATTTCGTCCACAACAGCAAACCTAATTTTACACTCACCACGCATTTCAATGGCGTTTTAGGTGAGACGCAGCATCTCTCCGGAAATGGTAGCAGCCAAGGCACGTCGATGTGGTTCCAAATATAAAACGATGCACACCTGCAGGTGTGTATAGTTGTAAACTGAAAAGCAGATACGTATTTGTCCCCAAATTTTTTTTCACATATATTACAGATCTAAAACGCACTTTATCTCTTATGCAACATGTTCGTTGACCGAGGTTTGTCAGGTTGAATTATATTGTGAAGTATTGCGTGTCTATAGAACCACATGCTCATAAACAGGAAATCGACCGTATATTTTTCACAAGGGTAGTTTATTTTTAAATGCATGACATGTTTATCATTTTGTGCCAGTTTTATCCACTGAGCGTCCGTAAGAACAACTATGCGTATGCTTTCATAAAAGTGTATTGAGAAAACTGTATGGGAAATTGATCTGTGGGCTGATTCAAATACTGTTCTGTGAGGCTAAAGAACATTAGCGCTGAAGTCGCTGATACAGTATCACGGTGGTGTTCTTAACTTTGAAACTTTCTTTATTTACCGCCACACCGAAAACAAGTATTACATTTCGGTTCAATGGACACAGGACAGTTCTGAGAATCGATGCATCAGTAATAGATGATCGCCTCGTTCTTCATTGTCTCGTCCAGTTCTTTGTCTAGACTAGTGGAACAGAACTGAACGAGGACACTGTGTAATGCTTGCTATCCATAATCATTAGTGCAGAAATTGGTCGCTATTTAATCGAAACTGAAACAAGTGGCGAAGCAGTATGTGTGGTTTATTACCATACGACACGCTAAAACAGTCAAATAAAAGAAGTACATTTGATAACCTTTAAAACAAAAGGTTCCCAGTGAATTGAAGCCTACTGGTGAACGGACAATAACTTTTTAGGCTAAATGTACATTGTAATATTCAAATTCGTAACAAATACGCATTGTTCTTAGAAAACAGCGAAGTTTCAAAAATGTTTTTCCTGTTCACACAGTGACATGGAAATCTCTGTTACCTTGTAGCTAATGAAAAATATCTTTATATATATATAAATGCAACACTAATACTGCGCGAGCTTAAGCTTCGTAACAGTTATATAGTTACCTTGGGATAATTGCAGATACACATACAGAATCCTCGCCATATTTAGTGAAGTAGCTTAGGAGATTCTACGGAGAAAATTGTTTTGTGCGATTGGAACGCGAAGATTCTTCGAAAACCGATATGAATAAGATATCATATTGTCATGTTGGCATAATCTTCCTCGTATTCCACTTCTCCGACTGCTAAAGCATGGCTCGAAGCTGCGATGGACGCCTTGAACCACTACTAACATACAAACTCCCTCGATGTAAATATTGTTACGAATCTTGCGAACGTATTTATCCGTGAGTTCTTTGCAGCGCCACTGTCCATAAGCCTTGGTTATTATAGAGAGAGCTAATGACCTTACTGCCCAGCTCGTGGAAGAAGTCATTACACTATGCCGCGGTATTAACTGCCTTCCGACAGCAGACTATCCTAAGGCAAAGGTTCTTACCGAAATAATAAGACCTTTGCGGATGTGCCTTCAGTATATTGTAACGACGCCGAATCGACAACGATGCGGAGCAGCACCACCAACAAATACACTTTATTAGTCATCAGAGAGCAAAACTAACAACGACTACTTTTTCTCCACGCTTAACCTAAAATACCGCCATGTTGCGTTTAGTTATCTACACTAAATATGACAGCAGGTATGCCTGAAAACACGTGCACAGGGCGAGATTTGAAACGATGTGGAACGTCCTTTGGCTTATGTACCATATTCTGCGACCAAGGTTATTCAGGTTGACTTATATTTCGCAGGATTGCTTGCTTGCAGCCCCACATGCTCAAAAAAACGAAACAGAACACATATCTTTCTCAACGGTAACTAGCGTTTATGTGGATAACAACTTTAACATGTGGTTTAAGTTTTACGTACTCAGCTCCTGTAAAACTGATTATGCGTATCTTCTCTTAAACGTAATTGAGATAATTTTTGTCAGTAGTGGATCTGTGCTTTGTTACAAAGTGGTTGAAATTTACTGAACTGCTGGGCCAAAAGACATTAGCGCAAACAGGCTGGCACCATATCACTATGGTGCTCAACAATACAAAATGTTTTCTTGTATTTGCCTCCACACCGCAAACAAGTTTTATATTTCAGTTGAATCACAAGCGAATAATTCTGATAATTTTTGCATCAGTAATGCATGATCTGCGCTGCCTCCAAATTCTCCTACAGTTCTTTGTGAAGGCTAGTGTAATAGAAGAAAACTAGAAAAGTGTGTAATGCATTATTAGAGAATTACTAGTGCTGAAAGTGGTTCCTATTTTTTTCGTAGTTATTAGCTGGTGAAATATTGTATATGCTTTTTTATCACGAGACACTGTAAAGAGTGACGTGAGAGAAGTAGTTTTGGTAACCTGTAAATGTTATCAAGACGATGCAAGAGCGATAAATTCTTGGGCTATTCTCACATTGCTATATTTCGAACTCGTAACCAACAAGGTTTTTCTTTCCTTCGAAGCACCGGAGTAACTAAAATGTACTTCCTGGTCTCACAGCGTAATAGACATCTCTGTTGTTCTTGTGCCTAATCAAAATATTTTAATATTTCAAATGCAATAGTAGTACTGGTCGTTCTTTAGTTTTGCAACTGTCCGAGCATTAGCTTGCGTTTATTGGCAGAATCATACACAGAATCCATGCCATAATCGGCGATGTAGCTCAGTAGGTGGTTGGGAAAATGCTCGTTTGTGCTTTTGCAGAGTCAAGCTTCATACAAAACCTACAGGGAAAAGATACCATATGGTAATGTTGGGATAATGTTCCTCGCGTTTGATATCTTTAGCAGGAAAACCATGGAACATCACTGCCATGGCCACTACAAACCAGTACTCAAATGAAAAAATATCTCACAGAGATAAAGATAGGAAATTTGGTAACTTGTTTATATCTTATTTCTCCGAACTTCCTATGTCAATATTCCATGGTTATTTACGATTGAGCTAATGGTTTTCCGGCCCAGCTGGCGCAAGAAGTCATTAAACTCAACGGCGGTATTTATTGCCTTCCGAAGCGTGCTATCCTAATGGAAACGGTCTTACCAAAATGCTAAGGATATCCTGGGTGCACATTGGAGACGTGTTGAAATCAATCACATGAAATGATACACCCTCTCATCCTTCGTGACGGTAGCGTAAGATGCTGCCGTTCAGAAACCATAGAAACCTCGTCTTTTGGGCTTCTTTTTCGAGCGTGAGACGACACGGAATAGGCTACGCCTTCAGCTGAAGCATGGTGGACTATTGCCGACAATCCTTACCAATTTGCAGAGCGTACGGAGGAAGCCACTTGACTGCATGGATTTCAAGTTCGCCCTTATGAGCTCTACACCACTCCATGGATCGACATACGTCGCCGGCCTGGCCGCCGACAAAGTTGTCTACAGCCGTTGCATTGTTGTTAAACGGCAGAAATAAGTGTACTTTGAAACTAATTTTGGAAGCACCACATGGCACTGTCATCCCACCTGATTGGAAAATGAATGCAGAATAATCTGTTACCTTATCTTGAAAACTAAGGACAGCATCATAGTAAACCAAATGTTGCACATGCTGAAACAATCAAGTTTCTATAACGTATATATTTGGAGAACTCCATGGTCTCAACATTGAAGAATAATTTAGTGTCTTAAGCTTCGCTCACGATTCAAAGGAAAATAAGAAGTGCTGTATAAGGACTGCCTCTATTTCAGGAATGGGTGGTCCCCTTGACCTGCACTACCAACTGCCCTCTTTATTACTCGCCTCATGTTTTATAAATGAGTAGCAGAGCTGCAACTCATGTAAGTAGATGACTATATGAAATGGTAAAAATGCACATGTCATTTAAGTTCAAATATGACGTTAATGCAACCTAAGCACTTTGTACTGTTTCATTTCTGTAAATCCACAGCACATATACTTCTTTATCTATTCGTTTGGATCGCAAGTGTTTCTATTGATTGCAGCAGATTCAATTGTAAAGAAATTGCGCTGATCGAATCCAACGAACGAGCAATTTTCACTACGCATTTTTTCAAAGCCTGACGAGAAGCAAACGAAATTTAGGCTTACGAATAACGGTCTTTTGTAACATGCGAGGTGACCGTGCATCAACACACAACACTGCTACTTTGAACATTTACCTGGGTAGCATTGGCTTTTTACCTAAAGATTGAAAAAAGAAAATACGTAGAGCTCTCAGAGCTCTCAGAGTGCCGCATCTTGTTTTATTGGGATTTTGCGTTCCTGAAAAGCTTACTCGAGCTCCTCTAGGATGTCGTATTACTGGCATATTAATAGCTGCATTAGCTATTATTGGGCAGGTAAGAGAGCCCACGATGTTTCTGATACTCAGCACGTGCCAGTTACAAGAATAGCATATGCTAGAACTCGTCCCCTGAGACGAAAAGACCTGGTCGAGGCGCTTCCCTGTAGGGCCGAAGCTGTTAGCAGCTATTTCTGAATTGCTTCGAATAACATCGCTTACCACAGAACATGATACGTGCATAGTGTGCTTTATTAAATGTTGCATAGTGTGCTTTATTCATTAGTTTGAGAGCAGTTGTGGCGCTCATATAGCATTAGCGAGTCCATTGTCGAAGTTCCTTGCTATTGCTGAACGGTATTCTCACACTTTAGTCACCGTACTCCTAAAATGCCCATATAACGGTCCGTATGCCTTTTCTACATTGTGAAGAGAATACGCCTAGTAATATTCCCTGACTGATGCTACATGAAACCCAATGCGCATTTCGAATACGTCGTGTGTTTAAATGTAGGGCACTGTTACCAAAAATATGTATCTGGTTTCCTGTTTTCGAGAAAGTACGTATCGCTTTATATTTGGAATCAAGTCGACCTACCTGGGTCGGTAACATTTGCGGACAAGTGTTAAATCAAACATAAAGCTCATTTCAAATGCGGCGTGCGTCTAAACTTAGGTTACCGTCGGGAAACATAACTATCCCTTCTTTTTTTTTGTTTCCGAGTGTTTTTTTGCAAGTGCGAGTCGCTTTATATTTGAAATCAAACCAACGTGAATTATCAAGCCGTCTACATAAGCGTTGTACGGTGCAAAATGCATTCATTTCCAGCCACGTCGACATTCCTACACGTTCGCCTCTTGTTTTTGCCTAAATAAAATATAAAGCAGGATCATTGTGGTATCTTTATCAGCCTTGTAGCTGTTGTCATATGGAAGACCGGGCCTGATTCTCGTATTTCGTTTCTTCTTCGGAGAGGCGTGGCAACGTATATCTCTATGAGCAGTCGGCATATTTTCTGATGGCTATACCGTATAATTGCTATTGTGCATTCATTCTTTCTATGATTGCGTTTTATCTTCTTATACACATGGTCCCCGTAGGGCCTTTTTGAATGAGTGCGCCGCAACTACTCTGACAAATATTTTTAAGGTGCACACAACAGACACGGCCCAAATGGAAGGTCATACACAGGACAAGCATCTGTGCTCTGTATGACTTTCCTTTTGTACCGTGTGTTTATTTAGTGCCTCAAAATATTTGTTAAATATCCACCTACTAGGCTCATAGAATGCTCGTCTAAGCCACAATTGCTCTGCTATCTTTTAGAACTTTAAGAAAAGGACCGCACGTCATTACTGACGTTTGAACGAAGCGTAGGAAATGTTAGCTTCAAAGCGCTCACAAGATACGCCTCTTTGGCGAGCCAGAAATTTTTGGGTCTCTCAGAAACACAAATGCCGTCAACAGTGCTTATGCACATAAATTATCGTCCACCGCTACCTACGATAGTGAGTATACTGTGAGGAGGGCCTTACCTGAGGCGTTGTTTCACATCTGGGTGTACATCGAACTACACGAATTCTAATACAGTCATGTTTACAACCCCTAGGTACAGAATACACAATGCCCGCAACAAAGTATACCTGTCTTTTCTTCTAACCCTCGCCGAATGTGCTTCTATAGTTCTGCATGAAGTATCTCCGTGCGATATGGGTAGTGTGCTGTATAAAGATTACCGCACAGAAGAAACCGCGCTAATGCCACCTTGAGGAGGACCGCAGAGCAGCGCACCTAATTTGCTCAAGTGACAGCACAGGTTCGCATGCAAACTATACACCTAATGGGCTTAGGAACATGTTAAACCTTGTAGAAACGTGTAAATGTGCGTATCGTCAGAGCAAAGCATATTTCTCTTGTTGCGAAAGTGAGCGGTTCCTTTCGTCCTCGCAGCTAATAGTAAGACTATCACAAAGAGGGACTTCACGTATGCCATCTTGCTCGTTGCAGCACTAACAGGCTAATGGATTATGACATATGGCACAGCAATCTGTGTTGTTATTAAATATATTTCGCTACATAAAAGTAGTTCGCAGTTCTCAACACGCTGTCTTCCTGCATACCTGCTGTTTATGACATATACTGCATGTACAAGCATTTGAATGGGGAGATTTCATGAAATAAACGCACACGAATGAACATTGTGCCATCTCCATCGAAACGAACCAAAATCACTGTTTGGGGAAGTTTCCTTTTGGAATGAACTAAGCTATAGCTTCTTCAAAAAAATAGTTCATACAGTTTTCGTAATATCTCATTTTTTACTAATCTCTATGGAGCGAGCCTGGCCGTCATCACTGCTGCAGAACATGAAGCGACGTGATGCGTAGTGGAAAAATTAAATCTAAAAGTTACGTTTCTCCGTAGAAAGGTATCTTTTGCCAAAATTATTTACTACCAAACTAGTGGTCGTCGTTTCTTGCGCCCCTTAAACCGATAGTCGGTGAAATTTCCACCGGAATAGTCAATGCTCCTGTCTTGCTCAGCAACACTGGGAATGAGAGACAACAATTGATTGAGGACCTGAATCGAGAGAGCATAAGAGTTGGGTTGAAGATTAATGTGGAGAAGACAAAGATAATGACCCATACCGGGGGGGGGGCAAGAGAGCCGAAGTTCAGGATCCTTAGTCAGCCTCTAGAGTATGTGAAGGAGTACGTTTACCTACGTCATTTATTCACAGGGAGACCTGATGATGATCATCATCATCAGCCTGGTTACGCCCACTGCAGGGCAAAGGCCTCTCCCATACTTCTCCAAGAACCCCGGTCATGTAGTAATTGTGGCCATGTCGTCCCTGCAAACTTCTTAATCTCATCCGCCCACCTAGCTTTCTGCCGCCCCCTGCTACGCTTCCCTTCCCTTGGAATCCAGTCCGTAACTCTTAATGACCATCGGTTATCTTCCCTCCTCATTACATGAACTGCCCATGCCCATTTCTTTTTCTTGATTTCAACTAAGATGTTATTACCTCGCGTTTGTTCCCTCACGAAATCTGCTCTTTTCTTATCCCTTAACGTTACACCCAAAATTCTTCTTTCCATAGCTCATTCCGTCGTCCTCAATTTAAGTAGAACCCTTTTCGTAAGCCTCCAGGTTTCTGCCCCGTAGTTGAGTACTGGTAAGACACAGCTGTTGTACACTCTTCTCTTGAGGGATAATGGAAACCTGCTGTTCATGATCTGAGAATGCCTGCCTAACGCACCCCAGCCCATTCTTATTCTTCTGATTATTTCCGTCTCATGGTCGGATCCGCCGTTACTACCTGCCCTAAGTAGATGTATTCCCTTATCACTTCGAGTGCCTCGCTACCCATCGTAAACAGCTGCTCTCTTCCGAAACTGTTAAACGTTACATTAGTTTTGTGCTGATTAATGTTAGACCCACCCTTCTGCTTTGCCTCTTCAGGTCAGTGAGAATACATTGCAATTGTTCCCGTGAGTTACTAAGCAAGGCAATATCATCAGCGAATCGCAAGTTACCAAGGTATTCTCCATTATCTCATATCCCCAATTCCTCCCAATCCAGGTCTCTGAATACCTCCTGTAAACACGCTGCGAACAGCATTGGATAGATCGTATCTCCCTGTCTGACGCCTTTCTTTATTGGGAAATCGTAGGCAAATAAGCTTCAATGTTTAAACGCAGCAGTAGCTGTTTCATCTATAAGGCCAACTGCGGCAACTCCTGCCTTACTTGTGGACAGTGAAGGAAAACCCTTTATATGGAAGAGCACAGGCGCTTTGTCGGGAACCAATGTCCAAGGCATCGCTTTTAGCGTTCTCGATTTCGTCGCGGATAACGACTGTAATAAGCTCTTGGTCTAGGCATAGAGCCGTTTTTTTAAGGAAATTAGCAGCGGTATCATACCTCAGAGATGTGGAAGGAAGTATGGGGAGATAAGATCTTTCAGCATGGGGATTATTGGGGTTTCCGCCGCTATGATGGCAAAGTATTCGACCTTTCACCTGTAGGCCATTTAAGATGTGCATTCCGGTGTCGCCTAGGAACTTGCAGGCTAGTTGTGGTCGCATCAGCGCGCTTTGAGGGTCCTTTGTATTGGTATGCACTTTGGGTAATATCCCACGTCCAGCCCGATATGGCTTTTGGTCTGGCTGCATTGCTAATGATTGTTGTGGGCCTGCTTGGGCAGGCTCAATATATCGGCTATTTTTGCCCAAGCCAAGCAGAATGCTTGTGCATTCCATGAGACCATTGCATAACCAGTAATCCGGACAATCTCGATCGGATGATAAAGGTGTCCCTGTAAGTGATTCATAATACTTGTGCGTACGGTTGAATGCAGCATTTCTGTACACCCCTACAAAATGTCCATAAATGCTACAACTTTCATTGTGGGTATCTGAGGAAGGCACTGAGTAGCTGCCACGATTCCTTTAGCACGGCTATATTGGAGGGTATGGTGTGCACGATCTCGGTATGCACTATGTGGCCGCAACGATCGACTGCCGAAATAGCGGATACTTTCTGATGTACACTGGGCGCGGCCATATTCGTATGCGACTCTGGGGTGACATGCGCTGTGCCTGGTGCAGTCTATGCTACTCGTTCTTCCCCACGGGCCTGGTTATTTTGCTGGTCAATACCTCATGAGCGAGGTCATGCCTGTAGTAGGGATTAACCTCGTACATTGAGTAGCAGTCTAACTCCAAGGGCTGTGGAGTTAGGTGTAGCCCTACGTTACCTTAGATGATGCACTTCTTGTTCTACTTGTTGTAGGTGTAACTTCTGACAATGGCGGTGGTTGGTAATGAGTTCGGTGACAGTTTTATAGCATGCCAGGTTCATGAGTACCTGTGTCTTAACTCAAAGAGGACATGCGAGCCCCACATTGGTCGCCTTGCGGATGAGTGCAGCCAGACTAGTGATGTCTGGGTTGCGCAGACGTTTCATAGGAAGGGTGATTGGTCACTGTGCAAGCTTGCGCAACTGGAATGACGGGGCGATCGTGATGATATAATCACATTGCAATCGCTCTGTAGGTATGAAATCACCATAAAAATATACCTTGAGGACAGCAGTTCTGCAAATAGAACTTTTGATCAAGTAACGTTATCTGTTTTTCGTCAAAGGCCGTGAACATTTGGCATCACAGGATGGCCCCCACCATCGCCTCAACGTAGCCGGTGCACCAGAGCTGCCCATTTCAGCACTACATGCAGACGCAGAGATGCAGTACGTTTAGTGGACCCTGGCAAATTATGTTAAAGCTAATAAAAACACATACTGCTGCTGGTTTCGATATTATTAGGGTTAAGTGAACCAGATCTGTAGCTCAGACATTATGTGAACTATAGTTGTATACCTGTAAGCATTCTTTCCTCTCAGGAATGAATGAATGAATGAATGAATGAATGAATGATGTTTAATGGCGCAAGGGCCAAGTAACACCAAAGAGCGCCATGTCTGTCGTAATGATTTTGCAGTGTAGTTATGATTTCTATGAAGTTGGTGTGACGTGGCTGTAAAGGGTTTTAAAGACAGTCGCTCTAAAGTGAGTAAAATCTGTATAATAAGAAATGGCGAAGACGTATGACGCGTACTATGAACATTAGGATCCATTTCAAAAGAATGACACGATGTGTAAAATATATCAGGTAATAAGATTGGCTAGAACACTACTGCCTCCTTAGAGCCCTTGAAACACAAGGGCCTGGAGGCATGTGCTACGCAAAACAATTATCGCAGTGGCATCCTCTGGAACGAGGATGCTCTACGAAGTTAATGGGCTTATAACATGTAGGGCAACATCACTTAAGAAGTTGAAGGCTGGCTTGGTGTTAAAAACTGGTTCCTTACCAAGAAACATAGCCGGGTGTAGAGGGATGTGATAATGGTATGCAAGCGGAAAATGTTTCTTTCTCTCCGTTTCGGCTTCCCGACACTTCAGGAGCACATGGAGGACGGTCAGCCTTTCGCCGCATCTACCACAGGTTGGAGGCTCACTTGCAATAAGCAGAAAATTTGGGTGCCAATTGTGTGTGCTATTCTGAGGCGACAGAATAGGACATCTGTTCACCGAGATTTTGTTGGAGAGGGACAGAAACCTAACTGTGGTATCACGTGCAGTTTATTATTTGTTTGCGCGTCCGACGTGCACTGCCAGTGTTTTCGCGATTTTCGTAAGAAATGCCTCAGATCTGTGACAGGCACATCTGTGGTAGGGTTAACTGCTTGCGATGTGATTGAGATGGCCATCTCGTCCGTCAGAACGTTACCTTCTATTCCCCTATGGCCACGTACCCACCATATTATGATATTCTGGTTAGATGAGAGCACTTTACACAAGACCGAATAGAGTTCATTAAATACGGGATTTTTATATTTGCTGAGTGACATTAAGGCCTTCAGGACGCTTAGATAGTCTGTACAGATCGCTGCTTTTGGAAGTTTTGATTTTCTTATATGCTTTCTTATATGATTTCTTATATGAGAGTAGTGCGTAGGCCTCGGCCGTAAAGATACTTGTTTCCGGGTGCATTACATCGGATTCCGAGAAGGATGCGCCGACGGCTGCATGGGATACCCCGGCACTTGACTTTGAAGCGTCTGTGTAGAACTCTGCGCAGGAGTGCTTATACTGAAGTTCTAGGAAATGCGTTCTGATTTGGTCTTATAGAGGGGAGATTGGTGAAAAGGGTAGCGCACGCCATATCGGTAAATGGTACTAAAACATGGATGTTCAAGATTAGAGTGCACTTTAAGGAAATATGTAAACCTGATGTGTGACCTCTGTAGGGTGAGCGACCACTCATTCGATTTGGCATTAAGCTTTCAATCGGGCTTGTTCCGAAAGCGCCCGTGGCTATGCGGATACCTAGATGGTGAACAGGGTCTAGCATCTTTAGCGCGCTCGGGGCGGCAGAGTTGTATACCACGACACCACAATCCAATCGTGACCAAATCAGGCTCTTATATCGATTCATTAAGCACTTCCTGACACTACCCCACGTAGTCTGGGATAAATGTTTCATTAGGTTCATTGTTTTCACACATTTTTCTTTAATATGTTTAATGTGTGGGACGAAAGTGAGTCTATTGTCAAGTGTAACACCTAGAAATCTGTGCTCTTTGTTTACAGGTGTCTGTTGTCCACACAGTTCTAAGCAAGGTCCGGAACCAGGCCTGTCTTTCTTGTAAATAGAACACAAGAACTGTTGAGAGGATTGATTTTAAATCCATTTTTCTCTGCCCGATTTCACACCTTGTTCAAACCATGCTGTACCTGTCTCTCACACACTGTGAGGTTACAGTCATGTCCGCCTAAGTTAATCAAGTTGTGAATCTCTTCAGTGAAATACAAATGTCATCGTAGTTCTAACCTACATGAGTTGAAATAGCGCTAGTATGATTGTATACCATGTCATAGCTAATAATGTCACAACTCATGTTTCTATCACTCGCGCTCGTCCGTTATCTATGCACAATCCAATGATCGCCTTGTTTTAGGCTCGTGTAGAATGCCTGGTGTAGAAATGACCTCATTTCCGTCATGGGATCGTCTATAACTTAGGCGACGCGCTGCTCTGGTCACACACATTTACGCTTGTAATGCACCTACAGAACTACTGTCATTACAGGAACATGTTGTTCCACCTGCAATAGCTTTGAGGATTCCAAAGAGCGCCGGACAGCCAAGTGTCTGCAAAATAATTCGCTTAACATAGATTCCCAGAGTGCGTGGAACCTGCAAAATTTTATTGCGCTAGATCTTATGTACCCGACATGGCTGCACAGTGGCTACGATATTGGGCTGCTGAGCACGAGACCGCGGGATTGAATCCCGGCCACGGCGGCTGCATTTCGATGGGCACTAAATGCGTGTACTTACATTGAGATGCACGTTAAAGAACCCCGGGTGGTGAAAATTTCCGGAGATCTCCACTACGGCGTACTTTATAATCAGAAAGTGGTTTTGGCGCGTTAAACCCCATAAATAAATAAATTAGCTCTTAACCATAGCCATAGCACACGAGCCGCAATACTGCTGTCGGCCTCCCATGGTATTCTACATAAAGTCCAAGGACGATAACGTCGCCGATGTTATTATAGAGGAAATTTATTTGTACATTATCTGAGAACTACTGTCCTGTTGTGCCAACTAGACAACAGCTTGATCTTGAACGCACCCAATTCTACTGTCATACTGCCTCATTGGGCAATGTACAGACAGAAATTGGTAGCCTTTTCTTGAAGACTAAGGGTGCAATTCTATTAAACAAAATGTTTCATAGGCTTAGCATATCCAGTTTCACAATGTGTCCCTTTGGAAGACGCTTTGGAAGACGTATAAGCGCTTTAGTACATTTTCCATACAACGTTTAGTACATAAGTACATTGTCCCACCAGAAATTGCTTTCAGCAGCCTAAAGAATCGCGGAAAGCCAAGTATCTCCAAATACTTCGCTTAACATAGATTCCCTGAGTGCGTGGGACCTGCACAATTTTATTGCGATATCCATAGCACTCCAGCCGCAATACCATTGTCGGCGTCCCATGATAATCCGCATAAAGTGCAAGGACGATTACATCGTCGACCCTCGCCGTATGCTGCATGCTTGAGTGAAAGCGGGCTAGACCGACACGACGACAGCGGCTCCGTATATAGCGCGCCATGGAGGAAAGCCAGATGGAAGCGCTGAGTCTTCTGTGCAATGGGGAAGGACTACACCGAGTGCTTCGACTACACCGGGTGATTGCACCGGCGACTACACAGGGTGATTCCTTCGCCTTGCTCTAGGCTGCGCGTAGGTCATTTGGCTCGCCGCTGCTGCCGAGATTGCTCACTGCAGTGCTTTGACAGCGAGTGTCCGTGGTCGTCCATTGATATGTGTTCATTTTGAACGTGCGTGCGTGACACCATGCTTGTCAATCTACATTCAGGAAGCTAATCTTTACAACTTGATACGGCTGCGCAAACTAATATCCTTACTTCGCATAGTTTCAGACTCGCATCACATCTTGAGGCTCAGTTCCAACGCACGGCTATGCGTTATAGTTGCAGTTCAGCTGCGACGAAAAATAGCTGGATCTTTCGCGGTTATGGTTCAACACTCTAATTAAGGCTTGCCTCGTCTGCTGCAATTATTGCGAGGTATGACAGCCGCGTAATTAAACACCACGCAGCAATCTATCGTGTAATGTTACACATTAGTCCATTGAATCGGCCAATTGATACTGTGTACGTCACTATCGAGACATCAATAGACGTTAACGCCGAAAATGAACATTGATGGTTTTCAAGGGAGCGTTTACTACTTCAGCCGCACACACACGAGTCTTACGTGGTATTATTTGCTACAAACCGTATTTTCCCGGGTAAAAGATGCGTGCGATAATTATGGAGCAGCTGGTGCACGTCTATACAATTAGTCGGCACGAGGCATATAACTTTACAGTTCACATTGAATTAAAATCAGTTACGCAAATTTTCCCCATGGGAGACAATAAACATTCTTCATTTATTGAGCGCATGTGTAAGCCAGGCTTCGGCAACGGATGGCTGACTTCAGGTTTACAAACACAGGCAGACGTTCAGTAGAGGTGGAAGGCATACGCCTAATGTCAGGCCCAAGGCAGTGCAGCTCTTAAGGCAGGCTATGAAGTCAGGACATCCACTGCCTGTTTCTGCAAGAAAGCATGTTTTGATTGGAGGACTCCGACAACAAGAACAAGAATCTTGATACAGCAAAACAAATTTGTTCAAGTTATTTGCAAACAGTCCGCTAATAACAACGAAATTATTTGTGAATGCCTAAAGCTAACACCTTACAAATACCTGCGTACATTTGAGAGTACCCTAGCTCTGTGTTTATTACTTACAACAGTAATGCCTCTGAAACTCCACACAGCGTCTTCGGCCAAACCACTCACTGGTTACGCGCACAAAAAGCACGCACAAACACCGCCAATAATATTATTTTGCGGGGTACAGAACAACGCATATTACCAAATTCAAAAGGTTCGAAGTTGTTCAGTTATCAGGACGTTCATTCTCAAAGTGGACATCGAGGAAGATTTCTCAGGTGAAGGTGGGGTGATTACTTGGTGCCAATGTCACAAACAACTCTTTTTGTCGGCGAAAATAAGAAACAGTTTTGTCCGACTTTTCAGCAATAGATGTGAAAATACGCCACGTAAAGAATAACGACCGTCAAAAAGAATCCCTGAGGGAGCATTTTCAGTTGGACCTCTTCTCTCTGTATTCATTTATACGTGGCACGGCACACGGGGCCACAATTCTGTGCGTAATTGAATATTTTCTCGCTAGACGTGGCCTGGATATTTACTCGAAGGAACAGCCACAGTGGTATTCATCAAAAACATGGTGTGGGTGTTTCGACGTATTGGGAAATCACCAATCCAATAAAGTCAATGGAACATGATATCTATCGAACCACAGATGCGGAAACATTTAAATGTAGAAGGTCAGTCATGTTAAATGACATATACACACATTTATTCTGTATTGAAGAGACTGAATAGAAGAAATACAGAAATATTTATATTCTGTTGAAGCCCTCGCTATAACAGAGTAAAAAAAATGTAGTGTGTGCGTGTGCACCTAATAAGCCCTTCTGTACAGCTCATATAACATGACATTTTAGACAAACAGTAAACAATAAAGTTTTCTATAGGTAGCATACTTTCTCGCAAATATCACTAAGAATAGCAAGAGCCCCAATTACATCTACATATGCGTTCACTTTATGAACTTAGTGAGCCAAGAAATATTCTGAGTACGTTTTACCTATAATACATATAACATTCCAACGAAAACACATGCCACCTTCTTAAAAGAGAAAAGATATTGCGTTACAACAATCAAACAGGTATGTCTGCAATACTTACTGCACGTACAACTCTGCTGATCGGTTGTCTCCTCCGCAGCAGTCATCACGGCGAGGAATGCTGCACACAAATAGGCGCGGATTGCAACAAATTTTTGATGGTGTATCCAAGTTTCTTTGTGAAACTACAGCTCAACGAATTGCAAAGAAGGTTTCGCCAGCCTGTGAAATCGACTGTTTCGCAGGAGACGGAAGAGGATCAAATCGTAAGTGTATTTTGTAGAATCTCACCGTTACCATCATTGAAGCTGCAATTTCAATGAGAATGTAATTGTATGTGGCCGAAGTGTGTGCCCACGATCCCAATTTCAGTAGTGAATATCGCGCTCATAATTAATACTGCGTTTTCATTACACATATGGAATACATTGCCAGCTGGCGCCGTCCACTTACCTCCGAGTACTGCAAGGAGGAAGATGGCAGAGGTGAACTTCATCTTTCCAATAAGTCTGACTGTGGTGCCTGCGAGCACGAAAGGAAATGATCACTATACGCGCCACACAGAACACACCGTGCCGTTTTGAAAAAGAGGAATTTTTTTGAACAGAAGGTCAAGTCGCTTAAAATTTTCTACGAATTTTAAAATGTATATGATCGACTTCCGCCTTCAGTGGGAACTTGAACGCACCCTGCAACTTTTGAAACCTGTGCTTACTTAAAGGAGCTCACCGCAACGTTCTGCATAAGGTAGAGTTCATCATTGAACTGGGGCGATCTCTTGTGCAAAGATAGCAACCATCTCTGCTCTCGTTACTGAAGGAAGAATGATAGTTGGGCATAGCTGTTGAGCAACTTGCGGCTTAGAATAGCTACCGCTTAAAATATTGATGCAAACTTGACTGAATCTCTATGGCAAGCAAGGTCGCGGTTGAGGCCATTCTTTCTTAGGGCGCCATGATGTTTGAGGTTGTTTCGCATATTATTCCGTAAATATATAAGGAATCACGCCATAGTGCCGTAAATTGAGAAGTACATGGCGTGCGGCTTACGAACCGGACATATGTCGTGCGTAGCATATAAAGAAAATCATTTCGCACCCATCGCGTCCAGCTGATTATTGTACCGCTTCTACTTGATATTGTAACGAAAGCAATTTCTGTTTCCGGAACTGAATCTTTCTTTTTTAATTTCATTTTTTCTGCTAAGAAATATTAAGGTTTACGGGGAAAATACATAGCGGGAAATAAAGCAAGATAATGAAGATAGGCTTAGCGCAACGCATAATTTTCAATCTAATGCACAACCAAACCTATCGACTCCTCACAAATATTTGAAAAAACTACCTGAAAAGACAAACCACTAGAATGATACTAAGTATTCTATCGCTCAGAAGCTGCAAGTCTGATGATGGAACGCGATGGGTCTCCTTTATATCTCTCTTTAGGCCGGAAGTCACGCACGTTCAGAAGCGCCACGGAGCTGCTCGTCGATTCAGTTTGCACGCGATAACGCTTCTGCTGTTTGGTGGCCAGGGTTTGTTAGCTTGATTTATAGTTTAAAGCGATGCCTGCTTCCTGAACCACCTTATGAAAAACAGGAAAACGGAAACATGTTTCTTTCCCAAATTAGAATTATTTTTGAGCGCGTGACATTGATTTGAATGCTCTTTCAGGTTTATGTACTCAGCTTCAGTAGCAATTACTATGCGCTTTTTCACATAAAATTGAAATCCGCAATTATAGATGAAATTTATTTGTACATTATCTGAGAACTACTGTCCTACGGTGCCAACTAGACAACAGCTCAGAACTCAATAATCTGATATCAATCTTATGTTCTTTATTCAAAACAATTTCATTTAGCATGTCTCCACATACAAATCTGTCTGTGGAGACGAGGTAAAATGACTTATTACACTTAAATCCACAGCGCATAATTTTTAAATTATTGAAAAACCTAAAATTATTTACTAGTTATGCATGATCAGCTTCCCTTCCTCATTGCTACAGTTCTTTATCTAGCCTAGTGTAGTAGAAAATAAGAGGAGAGGTTGTGATGCTTGATTTAAGTATCTATTAGTGCCGATACTGATCACGTTTGAATAATTTTTCAGAAAATTGCGATGTACCGTAAGTGTCTCTTTCTACCATGTGACTTGATAAGGGACTAAAGTGAGAGAAGCACTTTTGATCGCTTGCCCCACATAACGGGCCTTTTAAAATGGAACCAGATAAAATGGAACCGGATATTATCATAGCAATAATTTCTTGGGCTCAAAGTGCGTACTAATATTTTATTTTTATACAAGTACCCCTTTCAACGCAGCAAGTTAGCAAAATGCATTTCCTCATAAAGAAGTGACATGTAAATCTCCCTTTTCTTACTGCGTAGTAAAAAAGGCTTCCACTATTTTATCTGGAACAGTAATAGTGCTCGTGCTCTCTGCTTCACAACCACATAATTACACCTTCGTCTGCGAAAACCTTCACTTACAGCTACCAACGACTATTTCAAGAACTACGGAAATATCAAACTACTAAAAAAATACTGCAAGAAACATTGTTTCCCCTATTATTCCGTATCTTGTTTTTGTACTGCCATCGTGGATATGCTATTTGTACTGCCGAAAGAAAAACTGGAGTTAGTGCGCAGCTGGCAGGAGAAGTCATTGTACTCATCGGCCGCGTTTACTGGCTCCTGACAGTTTACTGACCTGAAATAAAATGTCTGACCGAAACCCCCAAGACGTTTTTCTTCAACGGCCAAACAACAAGGACTTCCAAGTTGACCTTGAACCCACCAAATTCTACTGTCATATCGCCTCATTGGGCAATTTACACACAGAAATTGGTCGCCTTTTCCTGAAAACTAAGGGTGCAATTTTATTACATAAAATATTTCATAGGCTTAGCATATCCAGTTTTATAATGTGTCCGTTTGGAGGACGCCATGGTCGCAACAATACGGAGCAGTTTGGCCTATCCAAGGTCATTCTTGAAGCATAGAAACGGAAGTGCTGTATAAGCGCTTTTCATATTTGAAATATGGGTAGCCTTGATATGCATTGCGAGATGCCTGCTTCATTATGTGCCTAATTTTTTACAAATTGTGAACAATAGTATTCTCACGTTAGTCCTGGCGTATGTATGAATGTAAATATTTACATATCAGTTATCACCGATTTATATGTTCTAGTGAAAGCTTATCGCTTTCAACTGTTTTGCTTAACTAAAACCGCAGTAAGCAAACTTCATGATTCTTCGATTGGACTAAGTTCGTTTTAACCGACAGGCTGGAAATTGGTTGCAAAATATTGCGTGGGACGAAGTCAATCGACGAGCAAACTTCACTGCAAAATTTGCCTACAAATTTTGCGGGACGTATGGTGCATATAAGATGAAGCTCACGCCAAATGTGTTCGGTATATAAAACTTGGTTGCAGGAAAGATATGCACCCGGCTCCCCATTTGCTGTATGTTTTTCCGCATACATGCCTCCCTTTAAGTTCATTATCGAACAGACCTTGGCCACCTCACTGCATAACCGTTGTGGAGGATAACGACCATGTGAAGGCTTTATAATGGTCAGTTATTTCCCAGCAAACGTAATGCTTTTCTTCATGGTAATTATGCAGTTGAGACAGTGGGTTAACGTAGCGAATTATACGATTTGCAGGAGATTCAGAAGTACCACGTTTAATAGGTAATTGGCAGGTTAAAGTTACATGTAGAAGTCCTATGATCTAACTTTTTTAAAATCATTTCCTTCGACCAGGGAACTAAGTTGTAAAATGCACCCCTTTTATGTTGACCTGTTTCTAATATATAGAACAAATGTTGATAATTTCCGCAACATTCGTTTGACGTTTAGAACAATGTTTTAATAAGTTGTGTATCTGGTTCCTTTGGCAACAGATGGATTGCACTTAAAGGGTTTTACACCTTTCCATCACAATAAAACAAATGTACAGTGTTTCAGATCTATTGGGTAGATTTGGTGAAATGAATACCTATGACGTAGCCAACACTCGGAGAACTGATTAGCAGCCAGATGGATCTCATGAGCTACCAGGTCAAGTAGGGCCAAAAACATAGTGAAATAGATGATGACCTTAGAAGTACGTGCAAATCCGGCGTGTTTTATTTTGTAGAGCCTGTTATTTTCATTGAACAAGAGCACATAATTAGGCCTGTCTGTGAAATGAAATGGTTGTGGTTTGATGCGTTATACTTTTCGCGAAATAAGGTTTCGTGGCTATCTGTAAACTGTATGCATCAAATGTGAACCTACGTTCCGTGCACATGTTGCCTACGTTCCGTGCACATGTAAAGTGTGAGCCTCAAGTTACTATTCTCCCCTTACGAAGCTAACGCCGAGATTTGGCTTGCTAGTGAAGAGCTAAAGAGCCTGGGAGCTCTTCTGGGACAATTTAGCGAACCGCCGAGGCCAGTTGAGCTCTGGACTCAGGGACCCTCCAGCCGCCCAACGCCTTTAAACTAAGGTTAACACTTCTACCTCCGCTGTGGATATAAGCTCCTTATTGTACCCTCTCGGGGATCGGCCAACGCATTCCTTTCCACAGTAGGGGCGTAAGCCGGCAAGGGTACACGCCTCCTTCCACCTCCTCGTGAGAACGCATACCGGTATTTCACCATCTCCTGGATCGGCGACCACATTGCCTTCCCTTATACGGTTGGAAGCAGGTCAGGATAGTCCTCCCACTTTCTCCTCGGACCGCATGCCCGGTATGGCAGTTTCTCTGATATCAGCGCACATTTTCCAGTCGCCTGTACTGACGTAGGCCCGCCAGTATGCGCCTCCCTACTTCTCCTGGGAGCGCATGCCTGGTCTGATCAACGTATGCTGTGCGGGAATATTTGTCGCACGTTATGGTATTCCCGTTAAACTAAGCATGCCGATAACTCTGGAGCAAGTCATTGTAACACATCTAGACATCGTTCGTTGAGACGATGTCGATACGTTTTGTGTGGATTAAGGTAGGTGAATTAGCATGAACCACCTATGCTGTATAATTCAGCAAATATTTATTGTTAGACATGGAACAGGTAACATTTAATAACCGGCCAGGATGGCAAGGTTTATTGCAAGCAAAAAATGGACTACAATCAAAACTAGAGGCGCAGACACACTTCCAGTAGACGTTCAAGCCTATGACTAAATAGGAACAATGGTTTTGGCAGCTCTTCGTGCCGGCATTGGTGACTGCGAATCCGCTGCCAGGACCTGCATGAAAGCTATGAAAGAATTTGTTGGCGCATGAACTCACAGCCCCAAGTAATTTACTGCCCGTAAGCAAATGGGATTGGAATTTGGTTCGCACCGTTGGGTATTAAACCTGGACGCGCAATTCGTGATATGCCGCACTCGTGAACCCACAATCTGCGTACATCTGAGAACGCCCTAGATCTGGGCTCGTTTGCTATTTCAATAATAAACTATGAAAACTCGCATATCTCATTTTTCAAGAACTTCGGTACGATTCGCACGAGATGACTTTTGTATTGACTATGCTCTGACCTTTACTTGACTTGGCGTCTCATGCAACACAGTTGTCTGTCAATGGGCAGTCTGACCATAAGCTTAGTAAACGAAATTCATTTCGAGTGGTATGCCCACGGTTTTTCATTAAGAAGACTTCCATTCTTTTTTCCGTTGGGAAAGTATGAAATCCGTTATGTGCAATGCATCTGATGTTATTGAAACCCCAGACACGGAAGAAGTTTATTAAAGGAGCGCTCCTCATATCAAAACAACATTTAGACACCTCAGAATACCTTCTCTGTATTGTTAAGACAGGTTAACGTAAACAGGGGAATGAAGCTTTGCTATAGATATGAGTCGTGTGGCTACAGCACCAAAGCTTGCTTCGGAACAGTATTTAACGTGGTGCGCTCAGAAGCGCTCAAAAGCATACAATTTAGATCAGGCAACTTAAGTTCTACCCTTACGTAAATACCACGAGTATGCGCACGCATGCTTCAACATATCTTCTCAATGCAGAAACAACCACATCCTACGTATAACAGACACTATAAAAATATGGCTGTGCAATGTTGCAGCACAACAAACGCAGCGCATTCCTATGTTCAAACTATTAAAAGCACTGGTGTTCCATGTGACACTATAATTTTTTCGCCCTTTGTATCAACCCATGAGATTCGATATAGAAACATAACTTTAGTTTGCAATATTTTGTATCTACCAAAATACCACCCGATGGCTGACTACTGTGGAGAAATTTTGTTTTTTAAGAGAAATATCTGTGAATGCATAGCACAAACAATCATCAATAAAGATTGAAGGAGCTCGATAGCCTAAGCAGCTGCCATTGTTACTTTTTTAGCGCTGTTGTGCTATAAAACGTATTTCTTTTCTTCAAAATATAAGGTAGGCTTATGTACAAATACTCGAGAGGCAGGCGAATTGAAATTTAGGTAGATCCTCAAAGAAAATGGGAGAATTATGAAACTTCGGACAATAAATAATCTTACAAGGGGAGTTGGAACGAAAGTTATCCTAGTACAAGCTTTAGCGATGATCTGATTTTGGGGTTCAGGAAAAGCCGGCCACTGGCTTCACAGTAATTGACTTATACAAAAAAAACCATTCTACCTTGAAACCTACCTTTAACTTTTAGTTGCTCCATTGCGCAGCTTCTCGGTTTGCTGTTCTGCTGCAGTCATCATATCCAAGAATGCTCCACAGCGATGAGCCAAAGATAAAAGTAATACGAAGAGATAATGAACGTTACTTCACAAAGCTTTAGCTTCTTGTTGTGGGGAAGGAAACTTCCCCAGCCAATGAAATTCTTCGTTTCGAAGGAGAAGGGGGAATACTCATTCGTGTCCATTTACATTGCGAAATCTCACCATTTCAAAGTTTGTACACGCAGTATATGTCACAGAGGGCTGGTTTGTGGAAACAAAACATGTTGACATTTTCGTATTGCGTTTTTACAGCGAAATACTTTCAATAACAACAGTGAGTGCAGTACCACATGGCGTGACCCATTTACCTTCCAGTACTGCAAGGAACGATATCACAGACTTGAACTCCATCTTAGGAATGAGTCTTACGGTTAGCTGTGAGGGAGAAGCGAAATGTTGACAGTGTGAATAAATGAAATTGCATTTGCGCTGAAAATGCGTGTAATAAAACACTTCGTGTTGGTTTAACATATTCCTATGCCCATTAGGTGTTAAATATGCCTTTGAAAGTACGCTGACTCTCAAGAAAATCAAGTCTGGTGCTCTTGCGCCCTCTTTCAAGCCAGTGTTAGCACACTTGCTTATGTGCGGCACACTGCATACAGGTTCCATGCATAACGCATGCAGATCTCCACATGTTGAAATATAGTAGCATATTCTGCGATGGCTAGGAGGAGAGAAAAGTGATTTGATGAGGGCATTCTGTACCTAGGGGTCGCAAAGCATAGCTGCATAAGACTTCCTCTAGTTAGAAGTGCTGCCATACTGGAAACAAGGCCACATGTAAGGCACTTATCTCAGAGTGCACAATGTTGTAGGTTGCTATGAACAATATTTCAGAAATGTGAGTCATCCTGATAGCAGTCCTGCTTCTATAACGCACAACAAGATGACTTGCTTACTCAAGAGGTGTATCTGCTGCCGGGCTTTTAATGAGGTACATCCTACACTTTGTGTAAGGTTAGTAAGGATGTACGCTTCTTTTCTGAATTTACTCATAAAAATTTCCATTGTATTTGTGCTTCCGTTATGAAGATATTGGGAAGTCGTTGAGAGGCCCGACGGGGACTATAGGTATAAGAAGTTAAAACGCAATTTATCGAAAGAATTAATGTTCAGAAGAAAATTATCAGGTAAATGCATGAGCAAATATACTGACTGCTCACATACATACATCGACTTGCCTCTCCCATGAATAGGCTAAATGCGAGAATCAGGCCTGGTTTTCGATTGCACAACAGCTACAAGGTTGATGAAGATATGACAATAGTTCCGCTTTATATCTTATTTCAGGGCAGAATAATAGGTGCACGTGTTGGAGAAGGTCAATGTGGCTGGAAAGAATGCGCTATTCACAGCATAACGCCAATGCAGGGAGGTAACCGAAACAACACGTTTGATTTCAAATATAAAAGGACTCACACATGCAGAAAAACATTCGGGAACAAGAAGTCAGATAGGTGTTTTTTTAACAGTAGCCTAATTTTACACCTATGCCGCATCTAAAGGTCCGTTAGGTTTGATTGAACATCTGTCCGCACATGTTACCTACCAAGGTACGTCGGTACGACAGTGCGGGTATGAACGAGGCGGTGGCCGGTTCCTGTTCTGTGATGAAAAATCAACCCTCATCTGTAACTTGCTTTTCACTTGCTGTTAGGAGGCAACTACAACTTGGCATTCCATAGCCAAGGTGCCCAGATCACCTACGCTGGAGCCGTCTGGCTCCATCGAAGGTTTTTCCGAATCTAACGCGAGACGGATATGGCGAAGTTGGAATGGCGACAGTGCTGCAACTAGAACGGCATCGCGAACCCGTGCATACACAAAGCAGCCAAAGCTGTTTGGTGCCGCCAGCGGCATGGCGTAAGAGTAAAAATAGAGTGACATACTTAGGCGTTTGCATTTTATTTATTTTTATTCATAATTGTTCTTTTTATTATACATACTTCCAAGACCCCTTGGTGCTGCAGATAGGAGCGGTCAGAAAGCAAAATAATAGGGATATATATATATATATATATATATATATATATATATATATATAAAAGGAAGAAAATATTAAGTGATGTCGTCGTGGCCTGCTGTTTTAAAGGAAGATCTATCCGCGATGTGAATGATGAAATCAGGAATGGGGTTCCGTGGGGCGCGATGCGGCGAGGCGAGCGCCAGCTGGAAGTATTGCATGGAACACGGCACGTCGCTCGGTGGCCTCCGAGACACCCACGCGCCGGCGTGCGCGAATGAAGGACGCAGCGGTCAGTGTGTGAATTGTGGAAACGCTGAACAAGTGGTTTCCTTCACTTTCCGCGTAACAGAACTATGTTTTATCATATATTAAGATTAGAACCCTAGAGGTATCTTGTCTTTAGGTTGTGTGTATGTCGTAGTTCACGATTTTCCTACGTATGTTGGCTTGAGAAATTCAATTACTTCAGCAAATTTCTTGCGTCAAACGGATGTCCTAGTGGTGGCTGGCTCGAAAGTGAGACGCCAAATACGGATTTTCTACGACACGGGCACCTTTCACCTTTCTACGACACGTGTCTCGTTTCCTGAGCGACACGCACACAGGAAACGAGACACATTTCGTCCACAACAGCAAACCTAATTTTACGCTCACCACGCATTTCAATGGCGTTTTAGGTGAGACGCAGCCTCTGTCCGGAAATGGTAGCAGCCAAGGCACGTCGGTGTGGTTCCAAATATAAATCGATGCACACCTGCAGGAATGTATAGTTGTAAACTGAAACGCAGATACGTATTTTTCCCCAAAACTACTTTTTTCACATATATTACAGATATAAACCGCACTTTATCTCTTATGCACTATGTTCGTTGACCAAGGTTTGTCAGGTTGAATTATATTTTGAAGTATTGCGTGTCTATAGAACCACATGCTCATAAACAGGAAATCGGGCGTATATTTTTCACAAGGGTAGTTTATTTTTATATGCATGACATGTTTATCATTTCGTGCCAGTTTTATCCACTGAGCTTCCGTAAGAACAACTATGCGTATCCTTTCATAAAAGTCAATTGAGAAAACTGTATAGGAAATTGTTCTGTGGGCTGATTCAAATACTGTTCTGTGGGGCTAAAGAACATTACCGCTGAAGTCGCTGATACAGTATCACGGTGGTGTTCTTAACTTTGAAACTTTCTTTATTTACCGCCACACCGAAAACAAGTATTACATTTCGGTTCAATAGACACGGAACAGTTCTGAGAATCGATGCATCAGTAATAGATGACCGCCTCTTTCTTCATTGTCTCGTCCAGTTCTTTGTCTAGACTAGTGGAACAGAACTGAACCAGGACAGTGTGTAATGCTTGCTATCCATTATCATTAGTGCAGAAATTGGTCGCTATTTATTCAAAACTGAAAGAAGTGGTGAAGCAGTATGTGTGGTTTATTACCATGCGACACGCTAAAACAGTCAAATAAGAGAAGTACATTTGATAACCTTTAATACAAAAGGTTCCAAGTGAATTGAAGCCTGCTGGTGAACGGACAATAACTTTTTAGGCTGAATGTACATTGTATTATTCAAATTCGTAACAAACACGCATTGTTCTAACAAAACAACGAAGTTTCAAAAATGTTTTTCCTGTTCACACAGTGACATGGAAATCTCTGTTACCTTGTGGCTAATGAAAAATATTTTATATAAATATATATATATATAAAATTATATATAATATATATATATATTATATATAAATGCAACACTAATACTGCGCGAGCTTAAGCTTCGTAACAGTTATATAGTTACCTTGGTATAATTGCAGATACACATACAGAATCCTCGCCATATTTAGTGAAGTAGTTTAGGAGATTCTACGGAGAAAATTGTTTTGTGCGATTGGAACGCGAAGATTCTTCGAAAACCGATATGGATAAGATATCATATTGTCATGTTGGCATTCTCTTCCTCGTATTCCACTTCTACGACTGCTAAAGCATGGCTCGAAGCTGTGATGGACACCTAGAACCACTACTAAAATACAAACTCCCACGACGGAAATATTGTTACGAATCTTGCGAACGTATTTATCCGTGACTTCTTTGCAGCGCCACTGTCCATAAGCCTTGGTTATTATAAAGAGAGCTAATGACCTTACTGCCCAGCTCGTGGAAGAAGTCATTACACTATAACGCGGTATTAACTGCCTTCCGACAGCAGACTATCCTAAGGCAAAGGTTCTCACCGAAATATTAAGACCATTGAGGATGTGCCTTCAGTATATTGTAACGACGCCCAATCGACAACGATGCGGAGCAGCACCACCAACAAGTACACTTTATCAGTCATCCGAGAGCAAAACTAACAACGACTTCTTTTTCTCCATGCTTAACCTAAAATACCGCCATGTTGCGTTTAGTTATCTACATATCTACACTAATTATGACCGCAGGTATGCGTGAAAACACGTGCACAGGGCCAGATTTGAAAC
This sequence comes from Dermacentor variabilis, assembly GCF_050947875.1. Lineage (NCBI taxonomy): Eukaryota > Metazoa > Arthropoda > Arachnida > Ixodida > Ixodidae > Dermacentor > Dermacentor variabilis. The sequence continues at coordinate 84,191,654 of NC_134578.1, forward strand.
GATGTGGAACGTGCTTTGGCTTATGTACCATTTTCTGTGACCAAGGTTATTCAGGTTGATTTATATTTTGCAGGATTGCTTGCTTGCAGCCCCACATGCTCAAAAAATGAAACAAACACATATTTTTCTCAACGGTTACTTGTGTTTATGTGCATAACAAGTTTAACATGTGGTTTAAGTTTTACGTACTCACCTCCTGTAAAACTGACTATGCGTATTCTCTCGTAAATGTAATTGATTTAATTTTTATCAGTAATTGATCTGTGCTTTGTTACAAAGTGGTTTAAAGTTACTGATCTGCTGGGCCAAAGGACATTAGCGCAAACTGGCTGACACCATATCACTATGGTGCTCATGAATACAAAATGCTTTCTTTTATTTGCCTCCACACCGCAAACAAGTTTTATATTTCAGTTGAATCACAAGCGAAGAATTCTGATAATCTACGCATCAGTAATGCTTGATCTGCGCTGCCTCCAAATTCTGCTACAGTTCTTTGAGAAGGCTAGTGTAATATAAGAAAACTAGAAAAGTGTGTAAAGCAATATTATAGAATTACTAGTGCCGAAAGTGGTTCCTATTTTTTCCGTAGTTATTAGCTGGTGAAATATTGTATATGGTTTGTTATCACGAGACACTGTAAAGAGTGATGTGAGATAAGTAGTTTTGGTAACCTGTAAATGTTATCGAGACGATGCAAGAGCGATAAATTCTTAGGCTATTCTCGTAACCAACAAGCTTTTTTTTCTTTCGAAGCACCGGAGTAACTAAAATGTACTTCCTTGTCTCATAGTGACATAGACATCCCTGTTGTTCTTGTGCCTGATCAAAATATTTTAATATTTCAAATGCAACAGTAGTACTGGTCGTTCTTTAGTTTTGCAACTGTCCCAGCATTAGCTTGTGTTTATTGGCAGAATCACACACAGAATCCATGCCATAATCTGCGATGTAGCTCAATAGGTGGTTGGGAAAATGCTCGTTTGTGCTTTTGCAGAGTCAAGATTCATACAAAACCTACAGGGAAAAGATACCATATGGTAATGTTGGCATAATGTTCCTCGCGTTTGATATCTTTAGCAGGAAAACCATGGAACATCACTGCCATGGCCACTACGAACCAGTACTCAAATGAAAAAGTATCTCACAGACATAAAAATAGGAAATTTGGTAACTTGTTTATATCTTATTTCTCCGAACTTCCTATGTCAATATTCCATGGTTATTTACGATTGAGCTAATGGTTTTACTGCCCAGCTGGCGCAACAAGTACTTAAACTCAACGGCGGTATTTATATCCTTCCGAAGCGCTCTGTCCTAATGGAAACGGTCTTACCAAAATACAAAAGATATCCTGGGTGCAGTTTGGAGACATGTTGAAATCAATTACATGAAATGATACTCCCTCTGTTCCTTCGTGACTGTAGCGTAAGATGCTGCCGTTCAGCAACCATAGGAACCTCGTCTTTTGGGCTTCTTTTTCGAGCGTGAGACGAAACGGAATAGGCTACGCCTTCAGCTGAAGCATGGGGGACTATTGCCGATAATCCTGATCAATTTGCAGAGCGTACGGAGGAAGCCACTTGACTGCATGGATTTCAAGTTCGCCCTTATGAGCACTACACCACTCCACGGTTCGACATCCGTTGCCGGCCTGGCCGCCGACAAAGTTGTCTACAGCCGTTGCATTCTTGTTCAACGGCAGAAATAAGTGTACTTTGAAATTAATTTTGGAAGCACCACATGGCACTTTCCTCCCGCGTGATTAGAAAATGAATGCAGAATAATGTGTTACCTTATCTGGAAAACTAAGGACAGCATTATAGTAAAATAAATATTACACATGCTGAAACAATCAAATTTCTATGACGTATATATTGGAGAACTCCATGGTCTGAACATCGAAGAATAATTTAGTGTCTTAACCTTCGTTAGAAGAAGTGCTGTATAAGGACTGCCTCTATTTCAGGAATGGGTGGCCCTCTTGACCTGCACTGCCAACTGCCCTCTTTAATAGGCGCCTCATGTTTTATAAAGGAGGAGCACTGCTCAACTCATGTAAGTACATGACTATACGAAATGGTAAAAAAGCACATGTCATTTAAGTTCAAATATGACGTTAATGAAACCTAAGCACTTTCTACTGTTTCAGTTGTGTAAATCCACAGCACATATACTTCATTATCTGTTCGCTTGGATTACATGTGTTTCTATTGAGTGCAGCATATTCAATTGTAAAGAAATTGCGCTGATCGAATCCAACGAACGAGCAATTTTCACTACGCCTTTTTTTCGCCGCCTGACGAGAAGCAAACGAAATTTAGGCTTACGAATAACGGTCTTTTATAACATGCGAGGTGACCGTGCATCAACACACAACACTGTTACTTTGAACATTCACGTGGGTAGCATTGGCTCTTTACCTAAAGATTGAAAAAAAGAAAATACGTGGAGCTCTCAGAGCTCTCAGAGTGCAGCATCTTGCTTTATTGGGATTTTGTGTTCCTGAAAAGTTTACTCGGGCTCCTCGAGGATGGCGTATTACTAACGTATTACTGGGCCCCAATGAAGATAGCCGCATTCGTATTTATTGGGCAGGTAGGAGAGCCCACGATTTTTATGATCCTCAGCCAGTTACCAGAAAAGCATTTGCTAGAACTCGTCCCCTGAGAAGAAAAGACCTGGTCGAGGCGCTTCCCTGTAGGGCCGAAGCTGTTAGCAGCTATTTGTGAAATACTTCGAATAGCATCGCTTACCACAGAACATGATACGTGCATAGTGTGCTTTATTAAACGTTGCATAGTGTGCTTTATTTATTAGTTTGATGGCAGTTGTGGGGCTCATATAGTATTAGCGACTCCATTGTCGAAGTTCCTTGTCATTGCAGAACAGTATTCGTACACTTTTGTTACCGTACTCCGAAAATGCCTATACAACGGTCCGTATGCCTTTTCAATGTTGTGAAACGATACGCCTAGTAATATTCCCCGACGGATGCTACATGAAAGCCAATGCGCATTTCGAATATGCCGTGTATGTAAAAGTAGGTTACTGTTACCAAAAATATGTATCTGGTTTCCTGTTTTCGAGCATGTACCTATTGCTTTATATTTGGAATCAAACCGACTTACCTTGGTCGCTGACATTTGCGGACAAATGCTAAACCACACATAAAGCTCATTTCAAATGCGTGGTGTGTCTAAACTTAGGTTACCGTTGGGAAAAATACTTATCTCTTCTTTTTTTTTTGTTCCCGAGCTTTTTTTTTTGCAAGTGCGAGTCACTTTATATTTGAAATGAAGCCGACGTGTCTTGGCAACCCGTCTACATAATCGTTGTACGGTGGAAAGTGCGTTCATTTAGAGGCACGTCGACCTTCCTACACGTTCGCCTCTTGTTGCTGCCTTAAATAAAATATAAAGCAGGATCATTGTGCTATCTTTATCAGCCTTGTAGCTTTTGTCATATCCAAGACGGCCTGATTCTCGTATTTCGTTTCTTCTTGGGAGAGGCGTGACAACGTATATCTCTATGAGCAGTCGGCATATTCTCTGATGGCTATACCGTGTAATTGCTATTGTGCATTCATTCTTTCTATGATTGCGTTTTATCTTCTTATACACATGGTCCCCGTAGGGCCTTTTTGAATGAGTGCCCAATATCGTCACAGCGTCACCGCAACTACTCTGACAAATATTTTTAAGGTGCACACAACAAATTAACAACAACAACGCATTAACAATGACATGTTCATCAGGAATGACAAAACAAACCAACGCGAGATAGCCTCTAATTCCCGTACTGGTCAACATTCTGATTGACCAATCAAAGAGAGGCTTATCAGATCACTGAACAGTAACGCACGTAGAATCGTGAATAAGACAATTCAACTGGAATCTATTCTTTTGTCGCACTCGCCACGCGTTGCAGTTATAACGGAAACCTGGCTTCATAGCAAAATCAGTGACAAAGACGTAATCCCGCCTGCCTACAAAATAATTCGTAGAGACAGGACTACTAGGGGTGTTGGGGTAGCTGTTATTGTAAAGTCGTCCGTGGAGGCCATTCTGTTATCAGAGTCATGCAACACCGAAAGTCTGTTCGTAAAACTGAATATTTATGGTCATGTTTTTATTTTATGTGCAGCGTACAGACCACCTGACTCTTCCCCCGATTATTTGTTTACGATAAGTGAACAGATGGCACAGTTCAATAGAAGTAAGCTTTTAGTGGTTGGGGATTTTAACTTGCCGGGCATTGACTGGGATCGTATTATGTCAACTGCCGGTTCTGTTATCGACACAAATGTGCTTTTTGATATGATGCTCGACCACAAACTTGTACAAGTAGTTCGTGAACCTACCAGATTTGGTAATGGTCCTGGTTCGCTCCTTGACCTTGTCTTTCTCGAACGCTCCTTTTCCGATTATTCTGTATCCATCGAACCTGGGCACTCTGACCATGCTCTTATTGTTGTATCATTACCCTTGAATGTTACCCGCGCGCATGGCACGCAAGCGCTTACAATTGTGAAAAATTTTGCGCAGGCTGATGATGTGCGGATAACAGATTATCTGGACTCTTGTCTTTCTGAATTTTGCCAGAATGACGTTCTGCAGCTTTGGGAAATGTTTAAAGCAATGTGTTTATTCTGCATTGATCAATTTATACCTAACAAACATAAAACGCCTGCTAAACATACACCATGGATAAATAGACGCACTATTCAATTAAAACGTAAAGCCACACACCTAAGAAAGAAAGGCCCAGCTACTGACAATTTAACCAGTGTTCGTGTCGCCCTTTCAGAGGCCATTGCAGAAGCACAAAATTTTTATTTCAGCAACACTTTACCAAATTTTATTAAGGACGATCACCAGAAGTTCTGGAACTTTATTAAGGAACGGAATAAATCCATAACGAACATTATCCATGATAACATTCCAATAACTGATCCCAAGGCTGTTGCTAACCTTTTAAATGACCACTTCCACAGTGTATTCTCACCACCAACTGAACCCTCTTTCCAAACTTCACCATCCTGCTCTTCTGACATTAACATTTCTCATGAAGGTGTACTTAACATGCTCCTCCGGTTAAAAGTAAAATCATCTGTTGGTCCAGACGGCAGTCCCAACACCTTCCTTCGACGTTATGCGGAACATTTAAGTAAATTCCTTGTAGTAATCTTTCAGCCCTCTCTACATTCCGTGGTACTTCCGCTCGATTGGAAAGTAGCACGTGTTGTCCCTATATTAAAAAAAGGTGACCCAAGCTCAGTTCTAAATTACCGGCCGACTTCCATATTATCCTCTTCTTGTAAATTAATTGAACACATTGTTGCTCTCTACATTATTGATTTCTTAAACAAGCGTAACATTTTATCTTCTTTCCAGCATGGCTTCATGAAGGGGCTCTCGACAGTCACCCAATTAAGCACAGTCATTCACTCGTTTGCTTCTGTCCTTGACAAGGCTGGCCAAGTGGATGTGATATTTTTGGATTTTCAAAAAGCATTTGATGTAGTTCCTCACGACAAATTATTATATAAATTAGAATTCCTTGGTCTTCCTGCCCTTATTCTGTCCTGGGTTTCAGCTTACTTGATGCGTCGCAAACAGTACGTAGTGATTGATGGGCAGCAGTCCGATTCTCTTTCGGTAACCTCTGGCGTGCCTCAAGGCAGCGTCCTTGGCCCGCTACTATTTCCTATTTATTGTAACGACATAGTTGATGTAATAGAGGCCCCTGTCAATATTCGTCTGTTCGCAGACGACTGTATCATTTTTAACGATATTAATACCGTTCATGATCAACTATCTCTTCATTTAGCCTTAAACAACATTCTTGAGTGGAGCAACAAGTGGGGAATGAAACTTAACTCAGATAAATCGGTGCTTCTACGTATAAGAAACAAAAAACTACCCCTAAAATTTTCTTATTCTATTGGCCAAGATCCCTAGGCCGAAGTGAGCGAGTACAAGTATCTTGGAATTACAATTACTAACAACCTAAATTGGAATAGCCATACTGCTGCTACCGCATCGCTGCTTTCAGAAAGCTATGTCTACTTCGCCATAAGCTTAAACCTGCATTCCATGAAGTAAAATCCTTAGCCTATACCACATTTATTCGACCCAAATTGGAATACTCGTGCGTTATTTGGGACCCGTTTACCAAAATCAACATTTACGCCCTTGAAAGGATACAGAGGAGAGCCATACGTTTTATTTTTTCCAAATACGGCCGAGAAGAGTCTGTTTCTGAATTACTGCGAACAAATGGCTTTCACACCCTTCAAACGAGGAGAAAAATAATACGCCTGCAGTTCCTCTACTCCTTGATAAACCGTAAATTTTCTTTATATCCTAGTCCTTACATAACGCTTTCCGCATCCAGGAAAACCCGTCATTCCCACCCCCTCGCTCTCTCCCCTTACGTTGCCAGGACAAACCTCTTTAAATTTTCATTCTTTCCTCGAACCATAGAAGAATGGAACCTCATCCCTTTCCATCATCTGAACTCACCTGAATCAATTCAAACTCATATTATTAGTATTTCTTAACTAACACTGCTGTTACGTGTTATATTGTTTCATTTCTTGAATTTCATATTTTTGCAATTCTGCCTTTTATACATGTACTTTTATTTGTTACCGTGCCCCTCCTGCTTGGGCCACATGGCCTGCAGTATGCTGTAAATAATAATAATAAATAAAAACGGAAGGTCATATACAGGGCAAGAATCTGTGCTCTGTAAGACTTTCCTTTTCTGCCGTGTGTTTATTCAGTGCCTCAAAATATTTGTTAAATATCCACCAACTAGGCTCATAGAATGCTCGTCTAAGCCACAATTGCTCTGCTATCTTTTTTAGAACTTTAAGAAAAGGACCGCACGTCATTACTGACGTTTGAACGAAGCGTAGGAAATGTCAACTTCAAAGTGCTCACAAGATACGCCTCTTTGGCGAGCCAGAAATTTTTGGGTCTCTCAGAAACACAAATGCCATCAACGTTGCTTATACACATAAATTATCGTCCATCGCTACCTACGACAGTGAGTATACTGTGAGGAGGGCCTTACGTGAGGCGTTGTTTCACATCTGGATGTACATCGAACTACACGAATTCTAATACAGTCATGTTTACAACCCCTAGGTACAGAATACACAATGCCCGCAACAAAGTATACCTTTCTTTCCTTCTAACCCTCGCACAGTGTGCTTCTATAGTTCAGCATGAAGTATCTGCGTGCGATATGGGTAGTGTGCTGTATAAAGCTTACCCCACAGAAGAAACCGCGCTAATGCCACCTTGAGGAGGACCGCAGAGCAGCGCACCTAATTTGCTCAAGTGACAGCACAGGTTCGTATGGAAACTATACACCTAATGGGCTTAGGAACACGTTAAACCTTGTAGAAACGGGTAAATGTGCGTATCGTCAGAGCAAAGCATATTTCTCTTGTTGAGAAAGTGAGCAGTTCCTTTCGTCCTCGCTGCTAATAGTAAGATTATCACAAAGAGGAAGTTCACGTATGCCATATTGCTGGTTGCAGCACTAACAGGATAATGGATCATGACATCTGGCACAGCAATCTGTGTGGTTATTAAATATATTTCGCTACCTAAAGTAGTTCGCAGTTCTGAACACGCTGTCTTCCCGCATACCTGCTGTTTATGACATATACTGCATGTACAAGCATTTGAATGGGGAGATTTCATGAAATAAACGCACACGAATGAACATTCTGCGTCTCCATCGAAACGAAGCAAAATCATTGTTTGGGAAGTTTCCTTTTGGAATGCACTAAGCTATAGCTTCATGAAAAAAAAAGTTCATACAGTTTTCGTAATTTCTCATCTTTTGCTAATCTCTATGGAGCAAGCCTGGCCGTCATCACTGCTGCAGAACATGAAGCGACGTGATGCGTAGTGGAAAAATTAAATCCAAAAGTTAAGTTTCTCCGTAGAAAGGTGTCTTTTGCCAAAATTATTTACTACCAAGCTAGTGGTCGTCGTTTCTTGCACCCCTTAAACCGACAGTCGCTGAAATTGCACCGGAATAGTCAATCCACCTGTCTTGCTCAGCAACACTGGGAATGAGAGACAACAATTGATTGAGGACCTGAATCGAGAGAGCATAAGAGTGGGGTTGAAGATTAATGTGGAGAAGACAAAGATAATGATCCAATCCGGGGGGGGGGCAAAAGAAGAAATTTCATCATAATCATCATCATTATCATCAGCCTGGTTACGCCCACTGCAGGGCAAAGGCCTCTCCCATACTACTCCAACAACCCCGGTCATGTAGTAATTGTGGCCATGTCGTCCCTGCAAACTTCTTAATCTCATTTACCCACCAAACTTTCTGCCGCCCCCTGCTACGCTTCCCTTCCCTTGGAATCCAGTCCGTAACTCTTAATGAACATCGGTTATCTTCCCTCCTCATTAAATCACCTGCCCATGCCCATTTCTTTTTCTTGATTTCAACTAAGATGTTATTACCTCGCGTTTTTTCCCTCACCCAATCTGCTCTTTTCTAATCCTTTAACGTTACACCCAAAATTCTTCTTTCCATAGTTCGTTGTGTCGTTCTCAATTTGAGTAGAACCCTTTTCGTAAGCCTCCAGGTTTCTGCCCCGTAGGTGAGTACTGGTAAGACACAGCTACTATACACTTTTCTCTTGAGGAATAATGGCAACCTGCTGTTCATGATCTGAGAATGCCTGCCAAACGCACCCCAGCCTATTCTTATTCTTCTGATTATTTCCGTCTCATGGTCTGGATCCGCCGTTACTACCTGCCCTAAGTAGATCTATTCCCTTACCACTTCCAGTGCCTCGCTACCTATTGTAAATTGCTGTTCTCTTCAGAGACTGTTAAACATTACTGTAGTTTACTGCAGATTAATTTTTAGACCCCCTCTTCTCCTTTGCCTCTCCAGGTCAGTGAGCATGCATTGCAATTGGTCCCGTGAGTTACTAAGCAAGGCCATACCATCAGCGAATCGCAAGTTACTAACGTATTCTCCATTAGCTTCCATCCCCAATCCTTGCCAATCCAGGTCCGGAGAGGCCGCCATTGGAATATGAACCTGGCAGCGTTTAACGCTAGAACGTTATCTAGTGAGGCGTGTCTAGCAGTGCTATTGGAGGAATTAGAGGGCAGTAAATGGGATATAATAGGGCTCAGTGAAGTTATGAGGCCAAAAGAAGCATATACAGTGCTAAAAAGTGGGCACGTCCTGCGCTACAGGGGCCCAGCGGAGAGACGAGAACTAGGAGTCGGATTCCTGATGAATAAGAATATAGCTGGTAACATACAGGAATTCTATAGCATTAACGAGAGAGTGGCAGGTCTTGTTGTGAAACTTATTAAGAGGTACAAAATGAAGGTTGTACAGGTCTATGGCCCTACATCCAGTCATGATGGCCAGGAAGTCGAAAGCTTCTATGAAGACTTGGAATCGGCAAGGGGTAGAGTGAAAACAAAATACACCATACTAATGGGCGACTTCAAACCCGAGGTAGGCAAGAAGCAGGCTGGAGACAAGGCAGTGGGGGAATATGGCATAGACACTAGGAATAGCAGGGGAGAGTTATTATTAGAGTTTGCGGAACTGAATATTACGCGGATAATGAATACCTTCATCCGCGAGCGGGATAGCCGAAGGTGGACGTGGAGGAGCACAAACGGCGAGACTAGAAAAGAAATAGACTTCATACTCTGCGCCAACCCTGGTATCATACAAGATGTGGACGTGCTGAGCAAGGTGAGCTGCAGTGACCATAGGATAGTAAGAACTCGAATTACCCTAGGCCTGAGGAGGGAACTGAAGAATCTGGCACATAAGAAGCCGATCAACGAGTTAGCGGCGTGAGGGAAAATAGTGGAGTTCCAGATCAAGCTACAGAACAGGTATTCGGCTTTAACTCAGGAAGAGGACCTTTCTGTTGAAGCAATGAACGACAATCTTGTGGGCATCATTAAGGAGTGTGCTATGGAAGTCGGTGGAAACTCCATTAGGCAGGATACGAGTAAACTATCGCAGGAGACGAAAGATCTGATCAAGAAACGCCAATGTATGAAAGCCTCTAACCCTACAGCTCGAATAGAACTGGCAGAACTTTCGAAGTTAATCAACAAGCATAAGACAGCTGACATAAGGCAGTATAATATGGATAGAAATGAACATGCTCTCAGGAACGGAGGTAGCCTAAAAGCAGTGAAGAAGAGACTAGGAATTGGCAAGACTGAAATGTATGCATTAAGAGAGAAAGCCGGCAATATCATTACTAATATGGATGAGATAGTTCAAGTGGCTGAGGAGTTCTACAGAGATTTATACATTACCAGTGGGAGCCACGATGATAATAGAAGAGAAAATAGTCTAGCAGAATTCGAAATCCCAAAGGTAACGCCGCAAGAAGTAAAGAAAGCCTTGGGAGATATGCAAAGGGGGAAGGCAGCTGCGGAGGATCAGGAAACAGAAGATTTGTTGAACGATGGTGTCAGATTGTTCTAGAGAAACTGGCTACACGGTATACGCAATGCCTCATGAGCTCGAGCGTACCGGAATCTTGGAACAACGCTAACATAATGCTAATTCATAAGAAAGGGGACGCCAAGGACTTGAAAAATTATAGACCGATCAGCTTACTGTCAATTGCCTACAAGCTATTTACTAAGGTAATCGCATATAGAATCAGGAACACCTTAGACTTCTGTCAAGCAAAGGACCAGGCAGTTTTCCGCAAAGGCTACTCTACAACAGACCATATTCACTCTGTCAATCAGGTTATAGAAAAATGTGCGGAATATAACCAACCTTCATATATAGCTTTCATTGGTTACGAGAAAGCGTTTGATTCAGTCAAATATCAGCAGTCATGGAGGCATTGCGGATACAGGGTGTAGACGAGCCGTATGTAAAGATACTGAACGATATGTGTAGCGGATCCACCGCCACCATTGTCCTCCATAGAGAAAGCAACACAATCCCAATATAGAAAGGCGTCAGCCAGGGAGATACGATCTCTCCAATGATATTCGCAGCGTGTTTACAGGAGGTATTCAGAGACCTGGATTCGGAAGTATGGGGGATAAGAGTTAACGGAGAATACCTTAGTAACTTGAGATTCGCTGATGATATTGCCTTCCTTAGTTACTCAGGGGACCAATCGCAAGGCATGTTCACTAACCTGGAGAGGCAAAGCAGAAGGGTAGGTCTAAAGATTAATCTACAGAACACTAAAGTAATGTTTAACATTTTCGGAAGAGAACAGCAGTTTACGATAGGTAGCCAGGCACTGGAAGTGGCAAGAGAATACATCTACTTAGGACAGGTAGTGACCGCGGATCCGGATCACGAGAATGAAATTATCAGAAGAAAAAGAATGGGCTGGGGTGCGTTTGGCAGGCATTCTCAGATCATGAACAGCAGGTTCCCATTATCCCTCAAGACAAAAGTGCATAACAGCTGTGTCTTACCAGTACTCAAGTACGGATCAGAAACCTGGAGGCTTCCGAAAAGGGTTCCTAAACTGAGGACGACGCAACGAGCTGTGGAATTAAGAATGATAGGTGTACGTTATATATAAGAGATAAGAAAAGAGCAGAAAAGAGCAGGGAACAAACTCGAGTTCATGACATCTTAGTTGAAATCAAGAAAAAAAAACTGGCATGGGCAGAACATGCAATGTGGAGGGAAGATAACCGATGGTCATTAATTGTTATCGAATTGGATTCCAAGGGAATGGAAGCGTAGCAGGGGGTGGCAGAAAGTTAGGCGGGCGGATGAGATTAAGTGGTTTGGCTAAAATTTGTACGTGACCGGGGTAGTTGGAGAAGTATTGGAGAGGCCTTTACCCTGCAGTGGGCTTAACCAGGCTGATGATGATTGTTATGATGATGATGAAAAATGGTTTGGAGCGCATTCGGCAAGCATTGTCAGATTCTGACTGGAAGCTTACCACAATCATTAAAATGAAAGGCATAGAATCAACGCATTCTAGCGGTGCGGACGTATCAGGCAGAAACTTGGAGAGTGACAAAGAAGCGAGAAAAGGGTAAGGACTGCGCAAAGAGCGATGGAATGATAAATGTTAGGCGTAGCGTTAAGATACCGGAAAAGAGCAGTGTGGATCAGAGAGAAAAGAGGGATAGCCCATATTCGAATTGACATTACGATAAAGAAATGGAGCTGGGCAGGTCATGTAATGCGTAGGTTATATAACCGGTGGATCATTAGGGTCTCTAAGCAGGTGCGAAATGAAGAGGAGTGCCGGAGAGGACGGCCGGAGGTTAGGTGTGGCGATGAAATTCAGAAATGAGCAGGCGTTAGGTGGGAATCGGTTGGCGCAGGAGATGGGCATTTATAAATTGCAGGGAAAGGCCTTCTTCCGCCAGAAGACATTAAATAGGATGATGATGATGATTATGATGATGATGATGATTGGGTCCCCTTTTAAGTTCATTTATTGTCCGCTGTTTCGTAATTCTCAGACTGTCTTCGAGGATAGATATATATTTTCCTTCAGCTCCGTGAAGAGTATTTGTGCAGTATTTGACCTTTACATTTGACAAGAAGATTTAGTTTTTATAGCAAAGCAGCACAAAATAAAATACCATCGGCAGCTGTAGCCGCTATCGAGCTACTTATTGCTGTATTGACTATTTTTGAATATTATGCTGCATAAATGCTTTCATTAGAAGAAAGCAGGATCCATCCAATGTAGTCATCCATAGTCTGGTATTTTGGACAATACCAAACACTGGGTACATAAAAGTTAGGTTCTAGCTGAATTATAATACATCAATTCAAACTTCCAATAAATTTATAGTACCAATCGAACACCAGTGCTCACGTTACATTGAGCAGAACAATGCGTTGTGTTTATTGGGTTGCATTATTACGCACTCGTACATTAACAGGGTCTGATATACGTAGAATGTGGCTGTTTATTATAATTGCTCATAAGCAGTAAATTGCTTGAGGGTGTGAGTTGATGTTCCCATAAATCGCTTCATAGCTTTTCTACAGGCCCTGACAGCGGATGACTTGTCTCAAATGCCTGCACATAAAGCTGGCACCGTTCCTGCTTGGTCTTATGCCTTGAACCTTCACTCGAAGTCCGCATGAGCTTCTAATTTTGATTGAATTCCACCTTTCGCTCTTGATAAACCTCGCCGTGATGTGCGTTTGACGAATGCGATGTGTTCGTCGTCTCACAATGAATAATTAGCTGAATTATCCTCCATGGGAGAATCATACTAATTCACTAACTCTATTACTAATCCACATCGTCTCAAGGAACGATGCACTCATGTTATAATTACCGGTTCCAGAATTATCGGGATGCTTACTGTAACGGGCATAGCATAATATGTGACACATATTCCCGTACAGCGCATGTGGATGACAATGACGCACTAAAACTTCTTTTTGGAATCATAAATTCCGATTTTCAGCCTAGGCGTGCATCGATCGCTGTGATCGTAAGATGCGTAATCTTGACAGTCTATGTCGGGCGCCGTCACCGTCAAAGGGACCGGTGATGAAAGGATGACCTCGAAGGAAACATGCTAGGTATGCTCATCGTCGTATTGAGATATAACAGCGTACCGATACATATTGATATTGATAATTGATACTGCCACGCATTGTTCAAGTTCCTTACCTATGCATGTGTATACTCAAGGGATACCACGTTTTCATATCTCGCATAAACTAGAGCCGGCGAAGTCATCATAAACCAATCTTACGAACCGTATCACCGCCGGACACGGTTAAATTTTTTGGGCAAGTAAATAAAGACTATAACGTTTACCCGAATATTGAAGCTGAACCCTAAGCGCAGATCATGAACTAATATTCAGACTTTCCTTACCAATGCCCTCTTTTAGATTGCCGCTTTTGTCGATTCATGAAACGAGCTTCACTGCAAGATTGCTTACTATCAGGGAATAAAAAGGAAGATAATGTACTTCCACGAAATGATTATATAGATACTTTATGCACGAGTAAAAGCTGTCATCAGAAATGATAACAACCACTCACGTTATATACACATTTTGAGCTAACTGTTGCCTAGATTTGAGAAAGCTGCAGCCGCGTTGCGCGCATGAAACTAACAAAATATTGCGCACAATTCTTTTGAGCATTTCAGGTTATATAATGCAGGCTGCTCAAATAATAAAAGAGTATAAATGATTAAACCACTTTTAATAAAGTGTTGCTTTAAACGCAAACTCTTCAGCGGGGACTCCGTAGGGTCTATTGAATTCTATACAATTTTTTGTCATTGTGACACATGTGTTTTTCATTTTTTTTTCGGCTTCGGTAACCTAACCTAACCTAAGACAACGCCGCCGGCTTAACTAGGCAGTAACCTTGTGATTAGCCACGTTGCAGGTTTGGCACCCGCATGATATCCCTGAATGTAAAGAGTACCGCTCGAGCCTTACGATAAAACGCAATTTCTCTTACGACCCATCCAGCCAATATAATTATATGAATATCTGCGCAGAAATTTTCAAACAATGGTCAAAGGGAAATACTTTTTATAGGGCGTTTCAACAAGTATATTGCGCCCGTCCAGGGCCTTTCTAATAATTCCTGTTGAAAACACGTCCGCATCCCGGGAGTGCATTTTGACAAACGAATCGTCACAATGCTTGGGTCTGACCACAATATCTAATAATAAATGGCTGTTTAGACATAATTTCTGTTTAATAAGTTTCAAGCTGTAGCATCCGCGATAAACAAAAACCTCATCAGATAATTACTTTTTCATTGCAATACAATTTCTTTTCTCATAGTCATTAGTCCAGTCTTTATATATATTTAGTGCCTTTTCGACGGCGTAGCTAACGGAGCAGTCTCAATCATCAGCGCAGATTTTTCTACAGGCCATTCTCTTCCTAACGATATACAGGGTGCCCGGAAGTCTTTTTCCTTATTACAAATATACAGAAGGCAGAAATATGACACCCATACACATATCTTTTATCCTAAAATACAGGCAATATATTCAAGTTTTTTTGTGCGCACAAAGACTTCATCGATTTCGACCTGTACTCCTTTCATTCCCCTAACGATATCCAGGTGATATTCCAATTCTACGAGTGCGTTCGTCAACGTGTCGTGGGGGTTGCATGTTATGACGTCTGCAATTCTGCGCCGTAATGCTGTGGCGTCGTTCAATCGCATTTAGTAAAACTTTTCCTCGAAATAACTACAAAGGAAGAAATCCGGTGATGTTATCTCCAGTAAACACTTCTAATCAAAGAAATACTTCTGGGACACGTTGTGTAGTAATGATAATGGTGCACGAACTTTGGGAGAACCTTGTTCTATGGTTCAAAATTAGGAACACTAGAAATATATAGATGCGTATTTCATTACAAAGCACTCTTTGGACTTTGCGGTTGGTAGGCAGGCAGGTAGCTTCATGTCTTGCCTCCCTTTAAGAGAATGAGATACCTGTGACCGACATGCGAATCGAACCCTTCCTGTCGAACACCGCAGCCATGTGCTCTTACCATTAGGTCCACAAGCGTTCTTTACAGCGAAGCTATCTACCTCTTGCCCGCGTATGCATCCTCCAAGTGCGGACATAGTGAGAAGGGGGGAGTCGTCTGAAGGAGTCTTTGAAGGCCATGCACGACAGGCAGTAGTGGATGGAGAGGCTGTCCTAGCACAACTAGGAAGAACAATCAAGCATGGCCGCGGAGTCGGCACAGCCGACATGTTCTATCGGTCAGCAATCCGAATTGTAGGCCAGTGTTTCGGCACCATGCAAGGCACTCGGCGGGCCATCGCGCAGCACTTGAACAGGCTACATTCCTTGCTTAACCAGCTTCTACCAACACCGCCAGGTATCGCTCGAGGGCATCGTGTGTTTAGTTTCCCGGCAGTGGGCCCAACCACGCAAGTGCTTCAGCGGCTCGACTGTAGCTAGCTACCTTTGAATCCTTCCTATGAACGTCATTTTCGTGTGGTTTCGCCTTCAGAGAAAACCTTGAAGATTGACGTACACCGCCATTAGGAGACAGTGTAGTGGGACAGCTTGAAACCATACTTTCATTACCATTATTGCTACATTCTTTTCCACCGTTTTACCTAGGCTTCCGGCAGTCTAGAAGGGGAGTCCTAGTAGCGACTGTCCGTCTCATTAAATTGTCCCCTGCTTATGGGAACTCCTGTTCCCTCGCCCTGCATCCACGTGGGGGTCATTGCCCCATGCTCTTTCTTGGCAGTGAAGGTGGCTGCCATACAGGGCGCCATCACGGCCAACGGCACGCCTGCTTTTACTGTGGAATAAAGCCATTCGACTCTGTGTTTTCAACCTTTCGAAACGTCTATTTGTAGCCTCCGCTAAAGCGAGCTCGAAACAGCCACAGTCCAGCGATACATCTTGCATTGCCCTGATTTCTGGCGCTTCTTTGTGATGCGAAATAAAAATACACAGTCCATGCATAGCCGCGGGCTCGCGCACTTTGCAATTCGTAAATTATGGCGGGAGCTCTAGAGGGGCGGGGGGCTATATTTAAATGCAAAATCTTTTAAACTCTTGCCCTGAGCACGTGTCCAAAGCCATACCTGCAGCCATGAATAAAGTGCAGATAACTTTAAAAGCAACTTCCCGATCAGCAAGGTACTTGGAAGAGCACTCATAGACTAGCATTCGAACATCTAGATAACAGTGAACTATTACGCTACATAGCTGTTGCTAATTTCACCTGCATCAAGAACTTGTTTGAATTTCTTATGAAATATCATATTAGAGACGTAACACAAAACAAGGAGCATTTTTGATGTAAGGTGCTGACATACATAAGAAACGAGCAACGAAAATGAGAAACAAGCTAAACTTCAGAAAAAATGCGGAAAACCATTGTCCTAGTCACAAAGGAACTGTATCCAAAATGCTGTAGTAAAGGCAAGAAAGCCAAAAGTGCCAACAAGAGATACTTCTAAAATGGTTTCGCACAGATTTAACGAAATATACGACATCAATAGGTACTGAAGATTATTTGACGGAGCAGCTCTAGAATAAAACGAAAAAATATCAGCAAGATAAAATTGTGCGGCAGAACCTGCGCAAGTGTTCTAGGTACACGGGCGTCTATTCAAGCAACATTACCTTAAAAATTTGACAGATAAAATGAAGCAAGAGGCTATGGCCTCGATAACAAATCAATGTTCTAGTGCACCTGGGAAACTGTTCAGTTGCCATGTTTTTCGTTGATCATAGAAGCCTCCCCATTAAATTTCCGCATCAGAAATCATTCGCGAACCAAAATTTTTAATATGATTTAAAGCCGCATTTCCGCATGAATGGCTAGGAGCTTGAATACCGGGAGATTAGAAAGGCCCCTAACAAACAACATATACATGTTAAAATGCCATATAAACGGCGTTTCGATTTGTCCCCTATATAAAAAGTTCCACGCTTAGCATTCAAGGAACTTGATACTATTCCTCGTGTCGCAATGAAATTTATTTATTTATTTATTTATTTATTTATTTATTTATTTATTTATTTAAAGGGGGGCTGGTACGTGGTTGAACGAGAACAGAATCTAAAGTTTGTGGATAAAATCAAGAAAAGCAAAGAGAAAGAAAGCACATAGTGCAGTGCTTTACAAAAAGTAGTCAAAGTATTGCGATAAGCTACACTTTACATTTGATCGTAAGCATATAGTTAGATGCGGTGCTGTCAACATTCAGTGGTTATGGGAGAACAAATGCACAACGTGACTTATTAAACGGAGAAAGCCTATGTGAGCAGGTGGAGTTGTCTAAGATTACGTGAGCATGTCACATCAGTTTTTCGCCTTTGATCTAAATACAGCCTCACTCATTCTTTAGCGGATGTTTGAGGCCGCGATGTCAGTGAGCTCTATGCTTAATCACGTGCTTCATCAGATTTCACTCGTTTGTTTTGCGCGAAAAATAAAACTAAAACCTCTAAGCTGTCCTGATAGAGAGAAAGGATTTGGATAGTTCTCATCAGGACGCCTCACGCCTGCGTTGAAGCTTTTGTATATAAACAAATACTGAAGCAATCATTTAAATTATTGTTGTAATGAAGAGCCTAGGTGCAGAGCAAAAAACACCGCCCAAGCACTCAGTACAGATGGCCTAACAGCAAAGCTGAAAAGTGCGGCCCCGGTGTTAAAATGCTCATTTTATAGCGACGGTCATCTAAACGACGGCTTGATAGGGAGTCTGGTCCATGGTACGCAGCTGCTGCTTGCGCTCGGCTGCACGGGCCTGTTCTTGATGCCGCGCTGCAGCATCGGCATGGTCCAGATGAGCTCGTTCGCGGTTCTACTCGCGGCGTTGCTGATCGAAAGCTGCCTGATCCTCAAGAGTACGCATCACGCGTTCCCTGCCTATTGTGGAGCCCGATGGAGATTGATTAGAGCACTCGGCTGCGCCGGAAAGCAACAACTCCTCTACTGGCGCAACCAATAGCGCACCTCTCCTTAAGGCCATTTTTTTCGCGCATAACGTTATGCCGGAGTTTTGGGCGTACACGCGACAGACGGATGGAGGTATCGGTTAGCCATACACACTTTCGCTCTAAAATATTGCGAACTGTTC
Source organism: Dermacentor variabilis (assembly GCF_050947875.1). Lineage (NCBI taxonomy): Eukaryota > Metazoa > Arthropoda > Arachnida > Ixodida > Ixodidae > Dermacentor > Dermacentor variabilis. The sequence continues at coordinate 84,210,266 of NC_134578.1, forward strand.
ACGGTGACAGTGAGCGAACCTGGTTGGGTGTATTCTCCTAAGCAGAACGCAGTGGTATATAAAGCTTGGAGTAAGTTAGCTGAAGCACGCTGTGTTTTGACATGCGTGCACTGTTTATCATTTTTATAGTGATAAGGAAACTCCTGTGAACTGGAAAATATATAGCTGGCTCCAAGAACAATCGACAAAACAATGGCATACACTCAGCCACTCCTTTTTCTCGTGCTGTGCCGTTTCTTTATGGCAGCATAGTTAGCAAACGCATGCGAAGGCAAGCTCGAGCCAGCGTCATGTCAAAGAAAATATCAGTTGCTCTAACTACAAGGAGGCGGTCTTCACCGACGCAGCCCGCTGGGGAGACAGGAAGAGTTTCGTGGCAGCAGTTACTAGCCACCGAGGCAGCCATCTGTCGAGCGTCACCGTGAACACGGCACATTCCGAAGCGGCAGAGGAAGCAGTCATAGCACTGGCCCTCACACAAACCAAAGCTACATAAGTGATCTGCGACTCGCAAACGGCAATTCGTAATGTTGCAATTGGGCGAATCTCGCAAGAGGCGTATCACATGCTCCAGCGATTTCCCATACACCAGGGAGAAGCCGACGTCCCTAACCGAAAGCATTTGCTATGGATCCCGGCACACACTGGATTGAGCACCCCCAACGAAGCGGCTCACCGCGTTGCTCGAAGCCTGACTCACCGAGCAGCATCGGAGGAAGAGCCCCCGCGGGGTACTGCAAACGTCTGGGCATGGAAGGATTGTATGACCAGGTTTCATGACATGAGGACACACTACCATTTACAAAAACAAATATAGCCATTGCCTCACGCTAGGTTAGACAGGACGCAAGCAGTACACTTCGGACAATTACAAACTGACTCTTACAGAAACCCCAGACTCATGCACGCCATGGGTCCAGACACCTACACTACAAGCAGATGCACATCGTGTGGCGAGGTTGCCACACTAACTCACATGTTATGGGAGTGTCGGGACTTAACAAACAAGTCGGGCAGTGCCGACCCCTCCATCTCTTCCACCGCCAGCCTCCGGTCCCGCTGGAAGACCGCACTGCTCAGCTCGAACCTGACAGCACAACTCTGGGCCATCCAGCAAGCCGAGGAAGCCGTTTCGAGAAAAAGTCTCTGAACCGCGTCCGCGGTGGGTGCCCAGACCGACTAAAAACACGCCGGACACAAATCTTGTTGATTTGCAAATAAATGTTTACGCTCTCTGTCTCTTTTGTATGTCTGAGATAGCAACCAAGCATGGTAAAATGCTTCTTCAATATTTGATGTATAGAAAGCAGCCATTATCCAAACTGATTATTTTTTGAAGGCCGCTATTTTAGCCTATGATTACCAATTAGCATTCTTTTCCACTTAGTGTTATCGCCTCTTACGGTTCAAATAATTGGCACAAGTAACAGTTATAAACATAAGGCGTTCACATTAGGTCACGTTTACACACTTACAGTCATGCTGATTTCGACTGCTGTGCTTTTAACGAGATATGAGGAAGCCGTAGATCTTTAGTGCACAGGTCCATCACAAAGAAGTTCCAAATGCGCGGTTGAAACATTCCTTCCAAATATATCCGTGACAAGCTCAGCGTTCAATACAAATTCATTCTGCGGAATGGTATTCATGATCTTGAAAGTACATATATATTCTGGCAGTCCAATCAACATGTGCTATGTGGAAATATTTGCAGGAAACACTATTATTTCCGGTAAAAAAAGAACATTCCGACAACACTGCAGCAGGTAAAATTCACATCACTGAATCTTTCGTTGCACCGATTCGGATAAGTTTAGTGTGTAGTAAGAAAGGGTATCTATTATTCGGCACTTGATTCTTTTTTATTGTGGGACAGCAAATAGAAGACATTTATTGCCAGCCAAAGCAAGGCTTTATTCAAAACTAGAGACACAGCCAGGTCTCAATTAGATGTTGGAAGCATAAACCGAAGCGGGAGCTCTCGCTCTAGCAGCTTTTAAACAGGCAGTGGGGTCTGGCGATTAGGCTGTCAGGAACTGCAGGTACGCGACGATGCAATTTGTAGGTACATCAATTGACACCAAGAAATTATGGCCGCTAAGGCAAATGTGGTTGACTTTACCTGAATACAGTTTTCTATAGCCATGGAAGACTAATTCACCACAAAACTAACGCATGAAACCATATTAAGTTTATTTTCGAGACAGAATAATTTCTGAGTTATATTTGTGTGAATGTAACAAGCTCTCCAAACCAACAAGGCGGGTTTACCAACAACTTGTTCACGACACAAGCAAGGTGATCATCTGTCTGATTGTGTTTTTCCTCTTCTTCATCTCGTATCCCATGAGATGTACCGGACTCCCAATGAGCTAGCGTAGCCGATGTCTCAAGCATTCACGCGAGGTAATCTCACATATGTAATAGATCAAAAGTACAGTCCGTATGTCTCATTGGGCTAAAAAGGTATGAAAACCATTACATTCAGTGCACTCTGAAGCTAATGGAACCGCAAGAACAGAATCAATGTTCCACATTTTAAACGCGAGTTCCGGAAAGTAAGAACATTTTCTCTTTATATTAAAACTCGTCAGCATAAAATGAGCGCAATTTAAAACTTTGCTACCTCATCGAAAGAGTTCAAAAACTTTAGCCAATGAGAGGCCAAAACACAACTTTACCTCTCAAAACTTATTTACCGCTGTACTTCGATATCTAATGTCAAACGTATAGTTAGCATAAGGCGAAGCACGGTCTTGACTACAATAATTGACATTAAGAAAATCATTCCGTTTGCTGGGAGATATATTTTACAATTATCAAAGCCTCCATATTCTGCGCATACAAGACAGATTTAAAGTACCAGAGAGTAAGGATGTGCCGTTTAGCGCGCAACCTATTGTGTTGATCATATTTAGCGTGAGTGTTGGAAACGGTATTACAGAATTATTGGTATTTATTTATTCAAATTATTAATTGAAACTAAACAAAGAAAATTATCATTTTTTTATACAGCAGATCGTATTGTCCACGATAACATGTGAAGAGTGATTCCCTCTGAAGAAGCCAGGATCGTTCGAGAGAAATTATGTACACATATAAATTAGAAATCCACAGCACAGTAGCAACCAGGCAATGGTGTCTGCAGCTGCCCATGTCATTTTCTGCATCCAGGTAAAAACTTTAAAATATAAGTGTATCCGTCAACCGGAAAAGTAGTGTACTTCATATATGCTCAAAATGAAGATGAAATAAAGTATAGTAAGGAAATCGAACGCATTCTGATATCATGAATCCTCACTAAATGAACAATGTTTGCAACGGCGGCTCTGACGAGAATATTTCTGGTGAAGAATTTAACCATCATTCAACTCAGCGAGTCCTGAAAAGACGGCTCCCAGCTTATCTTGCTCTCTCAACCAGAGTACACTTTCTGCGATGCGATGAGAGATGTTATACTTTATTAAAATCACAAATAAACCACATTTTTACCAAACAGCATATTCTCATTAAAATTTTTAGAGTAAATCTGTTCCCAAAAGTCAACATTTGGTGCTCATTAAAATTATTTTACGGAGAACATACGAATCTGTAGATATAACCCTTCCTTATTTAAAGAATTTTTTTCACAGTGACGAATTATAAAGTGGAAAAGGGTAAAACATGTTGGCTGCTGTAGCGATATAAAAAGCTACCTAAATAACAAAAACCCAGGACCAAGTCACGTTTGCGATAGCATAACAACATCAAGGCTGTTAAAGTTAAAAAGAAATGGCCCTGCTGTATATAGCTCCAGTGGCTCGAAAAAGACACGCGCATAGAGGAAAAGCTCAACGTAGTTGGCGAGGGGTGAACTGTGCGCAGGATAACGCTTATGCTGTGGGGCTACCGAGGTCTGCTTGACTAAAAATTTAATGCATTGCATAAATACAGAAAAACAAGCACGCATGCAGGAAGTTGGATGCATATTTTTCCTAACGGCAAACTAATTTTACATACAGGACACGAATGAAATGCGCATCAGCTTTCGTGAGCTTTCATGGATATACCTTGTAATATTTCCGGACCGATGCTGCCCAAAACATGCTACGCATTTCAAATGTGTCCTACATATAAAATTATGTAGTAGCTCGGAAAATGCGTATCTGGTTTTATGTTTCGGAGTATGTTTTTCTCCAAATATGCATCGCTTTAAATGTGAAATTCAAACGACCGTACCTTCGTTTGCAATACTTTCGGAAGGATGCTGCATCAAATATAAAGCGCATTTCAAGTGTCTCGTGTATGCAGAATTAGGTTGCCATAGGGAAAAATACGTATGTTCCCAGTTTGTATGTTTTTCTGCAAGTGTGTAAAGCTTCATATTTGTGACCAATACCAGGTACCATCGTTGATAATATTTTCGAACAGCTCATAAAATGTGAAACCTAATGCGCATGTGCAATATATCGTTCATATAAGATCATATTGCCGTTTGGATAAATACGTATCTTGATAACTGCTCCCGGGAACGATTTTCTTTAAATGCGCATCAATTTAGCATAGAAATAAAGCTGACGTAGCTTGGTGACCGTAAGCCAACAGCATTAATTCGTGCAAACTGCATCCACAAACTGCAGCGTAACATCTCTCTTCGTGGGTCTCCTTCGCCCTAAATAAATATAAAGTACGCCTATTGTCGTGTATAATTCGTGTAATATCTCTTGTGTGATTGACTATATATTCTTATTCCAGCTATATGTCAGTTCAGGTGAGCAGTCGACAAATTTTCTTGCACATTCGATGAATGATTTGGTAATGCGCTTATGTTATTTTTCTTATTAGCCTTTGACTGCCTGATATGTATCGTCCCCCCAAAAAATTTTGACGCGTGGGCACAAGCTGTTCATATTGCTTTAACACAATATTTGAAAAATATTGCTTTAACGCAATGTATTGCTTTAACACAATATATTAAAACAAAATTGTGAGTTTCAAAAATAAGTATTCGTTTCGTGATTGTGATAGTAACAATCCAATGCGGTGCTTGAAGCGCATTATATAAGCTTTTTTTGAAGGCTAGGCATGAGATATGGCTGTTTTTAAAGCCCCAAAATTATAAAATCTCAGTCTAGTGGGATTCTCTAACGGTTACTTATATTGTAAATTCAGAAAACTGCGGAAAAGATACCCATACACATCAAGAAGACACCATAGACGCGGGCGAGAGCTACGACCAACTGCTTTGTTTTCGAATTGACAGACACACCTTCCTATTTTATAACACGACCCTTTTTCTTGTGCCTGCCTCACATGAGTAAATCGGAGGGAGTGTCGAGTGGAATAAGCGGTGGGCAGTAGCGCTCGTCCGCGTCTGCGACCACGCCCATTGCTGCCTAGTCACTGAAGCGTCGCACAGGAAGGCTTGCTCGCTCAGCTTTAAACCCGAACTAGACGCATGCGCTCCAACGCGGCGTGCGCGCCACACCGCGTCTTGGCGCGTACGGCGCCCGGCGCAGAGGCTGCGTCGCGTGTGGACGCGCGTTGGCGCGGTAGATGGTACAAACTTTATTTAGTGAAGGCAAAGAATAAACAGAAAAAATTGGAGGACGCTTAAGCTTCGCCTTCAAGAGTGAAACGCGAGAGCGTTCCCGTTGACCCGCCAAGGGGCGTAAGACAATGCACTACCGCGCAGCGATCACTTACGAGGGGCCCCGCATCGGACATTGCAACCACCAATCACGCGGTGAGCGTCGAGCAACGCAGCGTTCGCCGCGGCAACGAAATGTGCGCCTCAGCAAGCGGAACGAACCAAAGAACTCGGTGTCTCGGAACGTCGTGATCGGCACGGAGAACCGGGGGACAAAGAGAACGTGCTCTCAGTTCCAGGAAACAAAGACCATATGATAGTCGTAATGTTCGTTGAGGACATCTCTCCGCTGTTCCGGTGCGCTGATCCCGGAATGACAAAAGAAAACAAGTGCGCTTGTTGATGCGGAAGGTTAAAGAGAAGTTCTTCGCAGGTCTAGTGCTCAACACACGTGGCAACGTAACCGTATTCCCGAACGAAGCAACAACGGTGGAGCGTATGCTAACGCAGTGGTCAACGCAGTACGAGCCCTCAAGCATCTTCCTATCTCTTTCGTCGTCCATGGCCACCCATGATTTGACGGCCCTAAGTGAACTCGTGCACAGCATTGTACGCGGCGAGCTGCAACAAGTTCATGCAATTTCTACTCAATTCCACGTTACTGCTTTAAGTCATGTGGTTCGCGAAGAGGTCAGGCAGATAATACAACGACTGGTTGTGCCGCCAGTCGCAGCCCCTCTCCTGACGTACGCCGAGGCCTTAAGATCGCTAATGCCGGCAGTCGGCTATCCTGCCCGCCCACCCATGCAACCTATGGCACAGCCCTTCTAGAGCCCTCAATATCTTCCAGCCCTCTGCCTTCCGCGAGCCAAAGTCTAAACGTGCGCAAATCCACTATTTGGCGCACTCCAGACAATCGGACACTGTGCTACCATTGTGGTGAAGCCAGTCACCTACACCGCTAATGCAAATACCGCCAGACGCCCAGACGCACGTTGCCCTCGTGATGGTGAGCGTCACCTAGCCAGCAGTCCCTGACTCTTCCGCGTCGCCGGTCCCGCTCTCCATCTCCTCGACGTTCTACGTCACCTGGGGAACACTTGGCTTTCACTCATGGCGTTGGAAACAGGTCCATTAGGTCTCCAAACCGATGCCCGGAAAACTAGGAGCACGGACTTCAGGGGGCGGGGCTGCGGTTAACTGATCCATAAAACATCCTCCTACCCGATACGCCAGCCGAATGCCAACGATTCCCTTCGACCGCCGCATGCCGTCGACTAAAAATGTGCTTCCGCAGTCATCCCCATTCAATTCGACAACTACCCGGTCACAGCCCTCGTGGACACTGGCGCCGTCTATTCTGCTATGAGTGCCGGACTAGCTGCTGAACAGAGGAAGGCGCAGCGAGGAACAGTGCGCCGAAAAAGCCCCACAGCTCGCCCGCCTACGGATCGAGAACCAGCAGCGTAACGGCCACGGACACTACAACCTCCGACGACGCTTCGTGGAGTACCAGCGCGACGACCGTGTTTGGGTATGAACCCCGATACGCCGAGGAGGACTGAGTGAGAAAATAATCCGACGCTATTTCAGACCCTACAAGGTCATCCGACGTATTGGCGCACTAGACTATGAGCTTGTGCCAGACGGCATTTCGCATTCACCGCGGCGCCGCGCACGATCTGCAGTGGTCCACGTGGCGCGTCTTCAACCCTTTTACGGACGCTGACGAACTTTCCTTTTTTTTCCGACGAGTGCTTCTTTATTACTTTCGCTTGTTTGCAGCATCGGGTCGATGCTTATTAAGAGGGGGGTACTGACACGTCTACTTGTCTTTATCGGGCGGCACATTTCACCGCCTAACAAATGTTTTCGCACAGCGCAGGGCGCACCTGCCTGTATCGGAAGTTTCTGGAATGTTATCGATGCTTCCATCCACTGTCTGTGACCGAACCGTGTATAATGTGGTTGCCTGTGTGCGCGTCGAAAATAATGTAGGTCTTTGTGGAAGGTACGCGGGTCCCAGCGATTACTCTGGAACATTCCACGACTGATGTATAAAAGCCGACGCGCTAGACCCGCTCATTATATTTTCGACGATCGCCGAGCGTGTTTGCCGCGATCGTTCTGCGCAAAATATAGCCTGTTGTTGTGGGCACAGGTTCGTCCAATAAATGTTAGTTTTGTCTTTCACAGTATTGCTACTGTGTTCTTCAACGTCACACCACCACGTGACAATATTACTCAAGGGAACACGAAATAATGTTTAACCACACTGTCAAAAAATGTTGACCTGCGAGAAATTTCGTTTATTCCAGAAGTTACGGATTGAATGTCTTAGGTTGGGAACGAACGATTCGCGGATCACCATTACGTATGGAGTTTTAAAGCTAGATTAAACTTAGTGAATAGATTGGCGAGGTATCTGGACACGATTGAATAAGGGAATCTTAGTAATGCATCAGACATGGCGACATATGGTTGTCCAAAGAAACTTGAAGGACTTTCGTGTGTTCAATTATATTGCAGTTTCTACGCTGAACATTCCAGCGTATATGGAACAATGTTCGTGTCGTAACTGAAATTAATTTTCCTAGTAGGGCTAAAGTTCGAAACAGCGCTCTTAAATTACACGGAAGTCCTCATTTGGCCGCAAACGCTGCAACCTGACTTTTTGCAGCCTCGGGGACCAGACGGCGTTTCCGTTCTTACGTTTCGAAAGTTTCCCGCTCTGTTTGTGTGCAGCTTCCATGAAGGTCCGTAGTACTTTTCCTGCCACTAACTTTTCTTCACTCAAATGCTTGATGTCGTGGTATTTATTCAAATCTCGGGAGCTCTTTTACTACCCAGAAAAATAGAAATTAAGCCTGTATCACGTAGGAAATAAAACGTTTGGATAGTTTTCTCTTGGCGGTGCAACGTATCTCTGGTTGATGTTAAGTTCAAGTTTAAAGCAATTCTTTGAAATTCGTATATATAATCATGCAAAGAAAGATTTTAATATAACAGGAGCTACTACAGAATACCCTGCGCCGCACTATGTTCATGAAATTGCCGCAGCGCTTACCTATCATTTTACAACTTGGGGTGAATTAGTGCAAACGCTCTCTATATAGACTCGTGCAATGTAAGCTAATACTTTATTGAACTTTAAGGAACAGCCACAATGTCTTTTCAATGATAACAACGAACTTTAGGAAAATCCATGAAATGGACATGCTTTGCATGCTCGCCAATGGTAGCACTGCATTGTACACCAACACGAGGTGCCCGTCTGATAATTAGTACAGCAGGTGATCTTGCACTGTCTGTGTGCTGGTGTCGTATTTACCAAGTCTTGCCTGTGTATCAGTTCAGGCGCACAACCTTACCCCATCTCGTGCACCTTTCTTCAAGAAGTCGGACATATTTGGTGCACCTGGTCGTGTGTTGAAGAAAGTCGTTTGCGCTGTACCCCGTTGTTTAGAATTTACATATTGGCACGTTGACTGCGAGATTACGAGGTGTAAAAACCCACGCTTGTTGGCTTCCTGCGTAGCATGAGCTTGCGAAGGCGACTTTTGTTTTAAAGCGTGTCGACTTGGAACTTAGGGCGTAGGTCAGTGCTTGACTATTTATTTATCTCCCCTCCTATTTATTTACCCACGTTCCCCCTTCCAAGCTGAGAAACAAAGACGCCGGTCTGGTAAATTTCGCCATAAATAAATAGAACTAATTCAAAGCAACTCGCTTGCTCAATGTGAGCAGAGGCTCTGGGCCACTGAACTCTTGGTTTGGCCATTTCGCTATTTGTTGCTAAAACACGGGTGGGCAGGAAAATATACAAGCTAGCTCACAAGCGGTAACAGTATTCAAGAAATAATACAGAAACTACTGACGAAGACCTACAATCTGGAAGAACAAACGAATGAACGAACAAGCGAGCTAGGGAACGAGCGATAATCCTCTCCCTGCTTCATTGTCCCATCCACGCAACTCGGTTACGCGAGAACTCAGCAATACGACACGCGACCTCTGCTTTTTCCCTCTCTTTTCTGTTCACATGCACGAGCGCTTTCCCTAGCGTGTTACCTGGCCTTTCCTTCACAGATTCCCTCCACTTTCGCATGGCCGGCGTAATAGGATAACCGCAGAGAGCCAGAAATAGCTATTCGCTTCAAATTATTCTGTAACAAGCGAAACCACGTGGAAACTCGCCGTTCGCTTCTTTACTGGAAGCCTACCGATCCTGGTGACAAGGTAAGGAGATCGCAACGGCTAACGTCATTTCAAGAAGCGCATGTGTCGTGTTGTCTTTCCTAGGTTCCGTTGCATGGGCACTATTAATGCGAAAGGTTGCTATGAACTCCCCACGGAAATCTCCCCACCTGTCTATATCTCGCTAACCCATGACTTCATATGGAACATAGATATACGTGGGGTTCAACGGTATATATTTGGCAATGCCTTAATACTACCCATGACTAGTGGGAGTTATTATTACGACCATATATACGTAGAGCTGTAGATGAACTGAAGAAGGCTAATAGAAATAGCAATAAACCTTTTTACGAGAAAAATATTTAAGCATAAATCAGACTCCTTAAGACCACTGAAAGCTAAGATAGCGTAATGGACGTTCAATTACTCTCACACTACTTGCGCCCGATGAGGATTATGAGAATATTGCATTTTATCTAAGCTATATTAGTTTGCCTAATGAAGAGTATTCCAGGTTAAAACACTATTCATAAGTATCTTACTTAACGGTGGCTAACATTATTCAGGCCCAGTTTCGATTGCATAACCTTATTTTCATTAATGCTGGTGAGCATAACTGGCGTGTAATAACCGTAATTTAAGCCAAATTACGAATAATTGTGATTATATTACCACATCTGGAGAACCATACGTGGTATACGTTCCTTCCCTGAACAACGCTTCCCATTCAAAGCGCTGGCGCTCTTCCAGGGGCGGCTAGAGGCTGATGTTGCAGAAGACTTTTAACGCGATAGCGTTAAGGAGCTCGTGTCGCAGAAAAGCCGGTGTCGTCGGCGTCGGTGTCGGTGTCGGCGTCCGCGGCGTTGGCCGTGAGCGATAAATCACGGCAGGCACTTCATAAATAAAAAGCAACTTCCAAGATGGGCTGGGTGGGAATCGAACCAGGGTCTCCGGAGTGTGAGACGAAGACGTTACCACTGAGCCACGAGTTCGATGCTTCAAAGCGGTACAAAAGCGCCTCTAGTGAACGCGGTGTTGCCTTAGAAACGAGCTGTTTCTAAGGCTCAGGCGTGCGTCGCTTGCTCAGGCGCACATTTCGTTGTCGCGCCGAACGCTGCGTTGCTCGACGCTCACCGCGTCCGATGCGGGGCGCGTAGTCGCTGCGCCGTAGCCCATTGTCTTACACCCCTTGGCGGGTCGACGGGAACGCTGTCGCGTTCCACTCTTGAAGGCGAAGCTTAAGCGTCCTCCAATTTTTGTGCAAGGATCGCTGGCCAAGCAACCGGTCCAGGCTTTCGAGCCCCCAGTCGCATCCCTGTTTCACGTGACGGCCGCATGGATCTTCCTTTCATAATGGAGGAAGTAGAAGCGGCTCTTGCTCTATGCAGGCGTTCTTCATCCGCGGGACCAGATGGAATATCCTACCGCGCCTTGAACAACCTGAGTGATGGCGCACGGAGAGAACTGTTACATCTCTACAACTTATCTTGGCAGGATGGCATGGTTCCCAAAGAATGGAAGATAAGCCGCTTGGTCCGTCTCCTGAAGCAAGGCAAGTCCCCACTTGAACCCACCTCATACCGCCCAATAGCGCTGGCCAGCTGTGTGGGAAAGATAATGGAAAAGATGATCCTTGCCCGCTTGGAGTGGTACCTGGAGCACTACAACATATTACCGAATTGCATGGCTGGTTTTCGTCGAGATCGCTCTTCAGTAGACAGTGTTGTTGATCTCGCTACGTACGTCCAGCTTCAAAAGTCACGCAAAAGATTATGTGCAGCTTTGTTCTTGGATGTCAAGGGGGCATACGATAACGTATCTCACGAGGCTATCCTCGATGCTCTTGAGATGGTTGGTCTAGGTGGTCGAGTTTTCAATGGATCTCTCATTACCTTTTTATGAGATCTTTCTTTGTCTGTACCGGTGATCGTAAAACCGCACTACACTACACGTACCGAGGTGTTCCTCAAGGCGGTGTACTAAGCCCTACCCTATCCAACCTCACACTCATTGGTCTCGTTGATCATCTGCCAGCAGCGATCAAGATATCAATGTACGCCGACGACATCTGTATATGGACCTCAGGTGTGACACGTCCTCAGATACGTGCAAGACTTCAAAAAGCTGCTACTCTAATAGCTATATACCTCCGCAACCAAGGTCTTCAAATCTCGTCAGACAAATGTGCACTGATGGCGTTCACTCGCAAACCAATGACACCCTACGCCATATCAATAAATGGCCAGTTAATTTCTTATGAGAAGACTCACAAATTTCTGGGCATAATCATTGATAGAGATCTCTCATGGAGCCCCCACGTGACCTACTTGAAGAAGCGTCTGACAGCAATCTCCCAACTTTTCAAGTTTCTGGGAGGAAAGACTTGGGGAATGTCAGTGCATGCAATGTTGGAATTGTACAGGGCTCTTTTTCTGGGCTTCTTGAGATACAGTTTGCCCGTACTGACAAACACCTGCCAGACAAATCTCCGTGCTCAACAGGCTATTCAAGCTCGGGCTCTCAGGGTTTGTCTTGGTTTGCCAAAATGCACATCGATAGCAGCGACTATTGCGATTGCTCGGGACCAACCTATACAAACACACATTGCGGTAGAAGTGTTGAGAGTGCACATTAGGCACGTTGCCCGTGCCTGTTCCCACCATCTGGCAACACTACCGTCAGAAAGGCCGCAGGCAGCATTTTGTACTACGATTTCGGAGTATTCCACCTGCCTCCCGTCAGGCTTCACCCCCGCAACTAAGCCATCGATTCCTCCATGGTGTTTGGCTCGACCCGCAGTGCGCCTCACCGTACCAGGAATCAGGAAAAAATCTGAGCTGTCATCACCTGCTCTTAAACAACTAACTCTGCTCCTTTTGCACGAGAAGTACGCCAAACACGTACATATTTATACTGATGGATCGACAACTCTCCAGTGTTCCTCTGGAGCCGTGGTCTTCCCAGCGAAAGCCACCACCATCAGTTTCAAGACATGTCACCCAACGACACCGATGGCCGCGGAACTTGCAGCCCTTCGCGCTGCACTTCGTCTCGTCAGCCAAGAGCAACCTCGAAGGTGGTCAATATTCAGTGACTCGAAGGCTGCACTGCAATCTTAGCTATCGGCCCTGTGGCGCGGACCACACGAACAACTGGTATTTGAGATTAGAGAACTCATTCATACCTTAACTGAGAAAGGACACCACGTGACATTTCAGTGGCTTCCAAGTCACTGCGGAGTCATAGGGAATGAACACGCTGACAACGCTGCTCGGTCGGCTCTTCAAGGGGACGAAGAGGAGCCGATACCGTTATCAAGGACAGATGCCGCTCGAAAACTTCGAATGATCAGCCGTGACATCACGTTCTCCTTGTGGAACGCTGGAAGTTTTCACGACTACCGACTCCACAATCTTGACTACTCTCTGCGCCTTTGTGTTCCAGCTGGACTCTGCCGTCGCGAAGCTACCCTGCTTTGTCGACTATGGCTAGGGGTGGCTTTCACCAAGTCTTTCGCTTACCGAATTGGATGGGCCGACGACGCCACGTGTGAGGACTGTGGTAACGAGGAGACTTTTCAACACCTTCTTTGTGACTGTCCTCGATATAATTTAGAGAGACAATCACTCGCAACCGCGATAGCGCGCTTTGACCAAAGACCTCTCACAGAGGAACTTATTTTACAATACCGCCATCACAAGCCATCGCAGCAGAGGGCGACGAGGGCACTGTTGCGGTTTTTGAGGGCGACAGGATTGGACAGGCGGCTGTAGCCTGAACAAATGTTGATAGTGTGGCAAGTGTCACTGTGCTGTGCGATGACAGTGTTCGGTGCCAGTGACCGATGGTGACTGTGTGTCTAGGCTCCTTCCTTTCCTCATCTCTACTTTGTTACCAATTTACCTCCCCCTCCCCTCTCTCCCCAGTGTAGGGTAGCCAGCCGGATCTTTCTCCCTGGTTAACCTCCCTGCCTTTCCCTTTTCCTCTCTCTCTCTCTTCTTTGCTCAGAGTAAATGCAGTGACGATATTTCACACGTTATTCTTGCTACCTATTATTCAGATTGAGATATTAGGTGATTGCAACTTGTCATTGCAATTCTTGCAGGCAGATTCCATCACTGTCGACGCATTAGGCCGCAGTGTGCGTAAGTTGTCAGATAGCGAGGGTAGTGCCTATCAGGTGACTTAATAAAAAGTCCAGCAAACGTAGCCGTTGTACGATCAGGCGGGTCGGACTACGCCGCAGATGCATGTGCGCAAGATGAACGACTTGAAAGAGTGCTTCCGCACTATCTAACAAGTTCCCATGGGCAGTTGCTGCAGTTATATTTTTCACGCAATGTCGCTCAACCAATCAGCCCAACTTTGGCACATTAGGGACTCTTTTCTAATGATCGCGTGGTGCCGCCTTCCTTGATCTTGTGGTCAAGAGGACATTGCAGGCCTAAGTTTCTTTGGATTATGGGATTTTATGTGCCAAAACCACCATTTGATAATGATGCGCTTTGTGGTAGCGGAGTCCGGATTGATTTTAACCACCAGCCAATCTTTAACGCGCCGCTAATTCATGAGCCACGGATGTTCTTGCATTTTGCCCTGAATCCAAATGCTGCCGCCGCTGCCGGTATTTGATCCCTTGACCTCGTGACTAGCTGCGCAACACAATGGCCGGTAAGTCATAACGGCGGGTTATTGCTTGCCCTACTTGTATCCTTTGCCAATATGTTTATTCTGACTCGGCTTGATGCCTGGTACGCCTCGCAAGACTTCCATTTCGGAGAACATCGTGGACGACGACTGGGTGGACACGAAGCTTTCGTTTCAGCCTTAACGGACAATATAAATTTTTTCGGAGATTATTGCATCTTGCCCAAACGGCACGAGTAGCCTGTAGGGTGTTTTTATTAAAAGCAGCGCTCCGAATGAATTTCAAGCTCTCCCAAATATGCGTTCATGAATTCAATCTCCATCAGTGTGTTTTACTCTTCGTTCTTCATTTCAGAAAAATGTGTGACGCAGTGGCTTGTCACGTTTCTGATTCGGCGCGGTAATTATTTTATTTTTGATTTGCCGCGTTATTCGCGCACGGGTTCGCTCAGTGCAGACAGAATCATTCTTGCTGCGTGCAAGGCATTGGGCGTAGATGTTCGTCACTTTGTACTGAATTATGAGAAAGCTGTACTATCACTTGTCAGTCGCATACACTGTCGACCTTCCGGAATCGGTCAGCATCGAACCTTCGTCTTTTGTAGGTGTGGGCGCCGTAGCCTGTGATTTCTGTCATTGATTCAAATGCGCACCTGTTCAGTTATTTTGATACGTTGCCAAATGAGCGGGAGTAAGTTTGCGCGTTAGTTGGTGTTCATGCAAAAAGACAACGTGCGATAAGCTTACCGTGCCAGGAAGCAGTTACACTCCCTTTGTCACTGTTGTATACGTTCCGCATTTCAAGTACTTTCATTGTAGATTACCGATACAAGGCCGGCAGATAAGTTAATTCTGTTACCGTCAAGGAAGGCCGCATTAGCTATCAAGATGGCACTATTTTAAAAGACCGCTACTACACACGTCTTCCGCCTATTATTCCACGTTTTGCAGATTGAATGGAACACAGTGCGATAGCGAGCACCCAGTTAGGTGTCCTGCAGCTGACCAAGAGGCAGTGTGTGGCGCGCTATCGAAAGCGCCATCTCGTTCCTCTAGTGTAAACGTTTGCGGAGAACTGCCTGTACGGACTAGTGTTTGTGTGCCAATACCGCATCAACAGGACAAAGAGCCGCAAAGTGTAGGCAGATACAGAATAAATATCCGCGCCTATCCACATACGTGGCGCTGTAAATAGGTATGGCTCTCTCTCAGTTCCTAAGTATCTCACATTGTTAGGCTAGGCAACGCTCTATTTCCCCGCTTATTTTCGAAACAGCCCGGCCTTCACTTATTTGTGCTGTGGTTGAGCCTCTTAAGCGGTGGCTTCACGAAAACTGGGAAACGGGTGCAGCTATATACCTACTCGGCAAGGCTAAAAAAGCGCGATTAGGAATTTACAGTCTCCGCTAACAACACACGACAGCGCAGACATAACTACAAGGGATGTTTGAGCTGCACACCGCAATATGACATATTACTCAAAAAATTTTACGTGACGCTTTATTCGCATTATCCAGTCACAATCAGATCATGGTTTTGGTAGGTACACAGATCATGGTTTTGGTAGGTCGTAAATACCCTGGAATGTATTTCTTGTTCCACTTAGTTTTCCTAAAGACCCGTTTTCACAGCAACGCTAGCGAGCAGATGAGACGGCAAGAATTGACACCAGACGTTCTGAGAACCTTCATCATTATTTGAAAACCAAGGACTGTTATGTTAGAACAGCGTATTTCATTACGAAACAGCCTTTGTAGTTTGCTATAGGTGGACGGGTAGGTAGGATAATGGGCAAGGGGGTAGATGGGTAGGTAAATGTCTTCCCGTGTCGCCACGCTTGCAGAATATTAGATAACGTCTGACCGATGGGGTAACCGAACTTCTGCCATCAAGCATTGCAGCCCGCTGCTTTGCCAATTAAGACCACGATTGTTTTTTGCGCTTTATATAGCAAGCGTGCTTTCCTGGTACCAAAACCAGCCAGCTCATTGAAATACACGGCACTTGCAATTCCTGCCATTTGTCGGCTTGGTTCCGTGTCGCAAATTGTGCCTTCAGGGGCCGTTATAGACTGCATTACCTCCGCGACCTTTCCACTAGGTGCAGTAATTTCCTCGTGGCAGCTCACGCTATGTAGAAACTGTGTGGCGTTGTCCGGAATTCATGTCCGCCTAAGTTCATCAATTTGTGAATCTCTTCAGTGAACTACAAATGTCATCGTAGTTCTAACCTAGATGACTTGAAATAGCGCTAGTATGATTGTATACCATGTCATCGCTAATAACGTCACAACTCTTGTTTTTGTCGCTCTCGCTCGTCCCTTATCTATGCGCAATCCAATGATCGCCTTGTTTTAGGCTCGTGTAGAATGCCTGGTGTAGAAATGACCTCATTGCCGTCATGAGATCGTCTATAACTTAGGCGATGCGCTGCTCTCATCACACACATTTACGCTTGTAATGCAGCCACAGGACTACTGTCTTTACAGGAACATGTTGTTCCACCTGCAATCGCTTTGAGGATCCCAAAGAGCGCCGGACAGCCAAGTGTCTGCAAAATACTTCGTTTAACATAGATTCCCAGAGTGCGTGGAACCTGCAAAATTTTATTGCGATATCCATAACACTCCAGCCGCAATACCATTGTCGGCGTCCCTTGATAATCCGTATAAAGTGCAAGGACGATTACATCGTCGACTCTCGCCGTATGCTGCATGCTTGAGTGAAAGCGGGCTAGACCGACACGACGACAGCGGCTCCGTATAAAGTGCGCCATGGAGGAAAGCCAGATGGAAGCGCTGAGTCTTCTGTGCAATGGGGAAGGACTACACCGAGTGCTTCGACTACACCGGGTGATTGCACCGGGGACTACACCGGGGACTGCACCGGCGACTACACAGGGTGATTCCTTCGCCTTCCTCTAGGTCAGTTGGCTCGCCGCTGCTGCCGAGATTGCTCACTGCAGTGCTTTGACAGCGACTGTCCGCGGTCGTCCATTGATATGTGTTCATTTTGAACGTGCGTGCGTGACACCATGTTTCTCAATCTAGAGTCAGGAAGCTAATCTTTACAACTTGATACGGCGGCGCAAACTAATATCCTTACTTCGCATAGTTTCAGACTCACATCACATCTTGAGGCTCAGTTCCTACGCACGGCTATGCGTTATAGTTGCAGTTCAGCTGCGACGAAAAATAGCTGGATCTTTCGCGGTTATGGTTCAACACTCTAATTCAGGCTTGCCTCGTCTGCTGCAAATTATTTCGAGGTATGACAGTCGCGTAATTAAACACCACGCAGCAATCTATCGTGTAATGTTACACATTAGTCCATTGAATCGGCCAATTGATACTGTGTACGCCACTATCGAGCCATCAATAGACGTTAACGCCGAAAATGCGCATTGATGGTTTTCAAAGAACGTTTACTACTTCAGCCGCACACACACGAGTCTTACGTGGTATTATTTGCTACAAACCGTATTTTCCCGGGTAAAAGATGAGTACGATAATTATGGAGCAGCTGGTGCACGGCTATACAATTAGTCGGCACGAGGCATATAAGTTTACAGTTTACATTGAATTAAAATCAGTTACGCAAATTTTCCCCTTGGGAGACAATAAACATTCTTCATTTATTGAGCGCATGTGTAAGCCAGGCTTTGGCAACGGATGGCTGACTTCAGGGTTAAAAACACACGCAGGCGGTCAGTAGAGGTGGAAGGCATACGCCTATTTTCAGGCCCAAGGCAGTGCAGCTCTTAAGGCAGGCTTTGGCGTCAGGACATCCGCTACCCGCTCCTGTAAGAAAGCGATGTTTTGATTGGAAGACTCCGACAACAACAAGAACAAGAATCTTTATGCAGCAAAACAAATTTGTTCCAAGTTATTTGCAAACAGTCCGCTAATAACACCGAAATTATTTGTAAATGCCTAATGCTAACACCTTATAAATACCTGCGTACATCAGAGAGTACCCTAGCTCTGTGTTTATTACTTACAACAGTAACGCCTCTGAAACACCACACAGCGTCTTCGGCCAAACCACTCATTGGTTACGCGCACAAAACGCACGCAGAAACACCGACAATAATATTATTTTGCGGGAAAGTGGACATCCAGAAGATTTCTGAGGTGAAGGTGGGGTGATTACTTGGTGCCAATGTCACAAACAACTCTTTTTGTCGCGGAAAATAAGAAACAGTTTTGTCTGACTTTTCAGCAATAGATGTGAAAATACGCCACGTAAAGAATAGCGACCCTCAAAAAGAATCCCTGAGGGAGCATTTTCAGTTCGACCTCTTCTCTCTGTATTCATTTATACGTGACGCGGCACACGGGGCGACAATTCTCAGCGTAATTGAATATTTTCTCGCTAGACGTGGCCTGGGTATTTACTCGAAGGAACAGCCACTATGGGATCCATCAAAAACATGGTGTGGGTGTTTCGACGTATTGGGAAATCACGAATCCAATAAAGTCAATGGAACCTGATATCTATCGAACCACAGATACGGAAACATTTAAATGTAGCAGGTGAGTGATGTTAAATGACATTTGCACACGTTTATTCTGGACTGAAGAGACTGAATAGAAGAAATACAGAAATATTTATATTCTGTTGAAGCCCTCGCTATAAAAGAGTAAAAAAAAATGTAGTGTGTGCGTGTGCACCTAGTAAGCCCTTCTGTACAGCTTATATAACATGACATTTTAGACAAACAGTAAACAATAAAGTTTTCTGCAGGTAGCATACTTTCTCGCAAATATCACTAAGAATAGCAAGAGGCCTAATTACATTTATATATGCGTTCACTTTATGCACTTAGTGAGCCAAGAAGTATTCTGAGTATGTTTTACCTATAATGGATATAACATTCCAACGAAAACACATGCCACCTTCATAAAAAAGAAAACAAATTGCGTTACAACAATCAAACAGGTATGCCTGCAATACTTACTGCACGAACAACTCTGCTGATCGGTTCTCTCCTCCGCTGCAGTCATCATGGCGAGGAACGCTGCACACAAGTAGGCGCGGATTGCAACAAACTTCTGATGGTATATGCAAGTTTCTTTGTGAAACTACAGCTGAACGAATTGCAAAGAAGGTATCGCCAGCCTGTGAAATCGGCTGTTTCGCAGGAGACGGAACAGGATCGAATCGTGTGTGTATTTTGTAGAATCTCAGCGTTACCATCGTTGAAGCTGCAATATCAATGAGAACGTAATTGTATGTGGCCGAAGTGTTTGCCCACGATCCCAATTTCAGTAGTGCATATCGCGCTCATAATTAATACTGCGTTTTCATTAGACATATGGAATACATTGCCAGCTGGCGCCGTCCACTTACCTCCGAGTACTGCAAGGAGGAAGATGGCAGAGGTGAACTTCATCTTTCCAATAAGTCTGACTGTGTTGCCTGCGAGCACGAAAGGAAATGATCACTACACGCGCCATACAGAACACACCATGCCGTTTCGAAAAAGAGGAATTTTTTTGAACAGAAGGTTAAGTCGCTTCAAATTTTCGACGAGTTTTCAAATGTATATGATCCACTTCCGCCTTCAGTGGGGCCTTGAACGCGCCCTGGAACTTTTGGAACCTGTGCTTACTTAAAGGAGCTAAGCGCAACGTTCTGCATAAGGTAGAGTTCATCTTACAAATGCGGCTATCTCTTGTGCAAAGATAGCAACCATCCCTGCTCTCGTTACTGGACGAAGAAAGTAAGTTGGGCATGGCTGTTGAGCAACTTGCGGCTGAGAATAGCTACCGCTTAAAATATTCATGCAAACTTGACTGCATTTCTATGGCAAGCAAGGTCGCGGTTGAGGCCATTCTTTGTTAGGGCGCCATGTTGTTTGAGGTTGTTTCGCATATTATTCCGTAAATATATAAGGAATCGCGCCATAGTGCCGGTAAATAGAGAAGTACATGGCGTGCGGCTTACGAACCGGACATATGTCGTGCGTAGCATATAAAGAAAATCATTTCGCACCCATCGCGTCGCGCTTATTATTGTACCGCTTCTACTTCATATTGTAACGAAAGCAATTTCTGTTTCCGGAACTGAATCTTCTTTTTAATTTTATTTTTTCTGTTAAGAAATATTAAGGTTTACGGGGAAAATACATAGCGGGAAATAAAGCAAGATAATGAAGATAGGCTTAGCGCAATACATCATTTTCAATCTAATGCACAACCAAACCTATCGACTCCTCACAAATATTTGAAAAAACTACCTGAAAAGACAAACCACTAGAATGATACTAAGTATTCTATCGCTCAGAAGCTGCAAGTCTGATGATGGAACGCGATGGGTCTCCTTTATATCTCTCTTTAGGCCGGAAGTGACGCACGTTCAGAAGCGCCACGCAGCTGCTCGTCGATTCAGTTTGCACGCGATAACGCTTCTGCTGTTTGGTGGCCAGGGTTTGTTAGCTTGATTTATAGTTTAAAGCGATGCCTGCTTCCTGAACCAAATTATGAAAAACAGGAAAACGGAAACATGTTTCTTTCCCAAATTAGAATTATTTTTGAGCGTGTGGCATTGATTTGGATGCTCTTTCAAGTTCGTTTTTACCGACAGGCTGGGAATTGGTTGCAAAATATTGCGTGGGACGAACTCAATCGACGAGCAAACTTCACTGCAAAATTTGCCTACAAATTTTGCGGGACGTATGGTGCATATAAGATGAAGCTCACGCCAAATGTGTTCGGTATATAAAACTTGGTTGCAGGAAGGATATGCACCCGGCTCCCCATTTGCTGTATGTTTTTCCGCATACATGCCTCCCTTTAAGTTTATTATCGAACAGACCTTGGCCACCTCACTGCATAACCGTTGTGGAGGATAACGACCATGTGAAGGCTTTATAATGGTCAGTTATTTCCCAGCAAACGGAATGCTTTTCTTCATGGTAATTATGCAGTTGAGACAGTGGGTTAACGTAGCGAATTATACGATTTGCAGGAGATTCAGGAGTACCACGTTTAATAGGTAATTGGCAGGTTAAAGTTACATGTAGAAGTCCTATGATCTAACTTTTTAAAATCATTTCCTTCGACCAGGGAACTAAGTTGTAAAATGCACCCCTTTTATGTTGACCTGTTTCTAATATATAGAACAAATGTTGATAATTTCCGCAACATTCGTTTGACGTTTGGAACAATGGTTTAATAAGTTGTGTATCTGGTTCCTTTGGCAACAGATGGATTGCACTTAAAGGGTTTTACACCTTTCCATCACAATAAAACAAATGTACAGTGTTTCAGATCTATTGGGTAGATTTGGTGAAATGAATACCTATGACGTAGCCAACACTCGGAGAACTGATTAGCAGCCAGATGGATCTCATGAGCTACCAGGTCAAGTAGAGCCAAAAACATAGTGAAATAGATGATGACCTTAGAAGTACGTGCAAATCCGGCGTGTTTTATTTAGTAGAGCCTGTTATTTTCATTGAACAAGAGCACATAATTAGGCCTGTCTGTGAAATGAAATGGTTGTGGTTTGATGCGTTATACTTTTCGCGAAATAAGGTTTCGTGGCTATCTGTAAACTGTATGCATCAAATGTGAACCTACGTTCCGTGCACATGTTGCCTACGTTCCGTGCACATGTAAAGTGTGAGCCTCAAGTTACTATTCTCCCCTTACGAAGCTAACGCCGAGATTTGGCTTGCTAGTGAAGAGCTAAAGAGCCTGGGAGCTCTTCTGGGACAATTTAGCGAACCGCCGAGGCCAGTTGAGCTCTGGACTCAGGGACCCTCCAGCCGCCCAACGCCTTTAAACTAAGGTTAACACTTCTACCTCCGCTGTGGATATAAGCTCCTTATTGTACCCTCTCGGGGATCGGCCAACGCATTCCTTTCCACAGTAGGGGCGTAAGCCGGCAAGGGTACACGCCTCCTTCCACCTCCTCGTGAGAACGCATACCGGTATTTCACCATCTCCTGGATCGGCGACCACATCGCCTTCCCTTATACGGTTGGAAGCAGGTCAGGATAGTCCTCCCACTTTCTCCTCGGACCGCATGCCCGGTATGGCAGTTTTTCTGATATCAGCGCACATTTTCCAGTCGCCTGTACTGACGTAGGCCGGCCAGTATGCGTCTCCCTACTTCTCCTGGGAGCGCATGCCTGGTCTGATCAACGTATGCTGTGCGGGAATATTTGTCGCACGTTATGGTATTCCCGTTAAACTAAGCATGCCGATAACTCTGGAGCAAGTCATTGTAACACATCTAGACATTGTCCGTTGCGACAATGTCGATACGTTTTGTGTGGATTAAGGTAGGTGAATTAGCATGAACCACCTATGCTGTATAATTCAGCAAATATTTATTGTTAGATATGGAACAGGTAACATTTAATAACCGGCCAGGAAGGCAAGGTTTATTGCAAGCAAAAAATGGACTACAATCAAAACTAGAGGCGCAGACACACTTCCAGTAGACGTTCAAGCCTATGACTAAATAGGAACAATGGTTTTGGCAGCTCTTCGTGCCGGCATTGGTGACTGCGAATCCGCTGCCAGGACCTGCATGAAAGCTATGAAAGAATTTGTTGGCGCATGAACTCACAGCCCCAAGTAATTTACTGCCCGTAAGCAAATGGGATTGGAATTTGGTTCGCACCGTTGGGTATTAAACCTGGACGCGCAATTCGTGATATGCCGCACTCGTGAACCCACAATCTGCGTACATCTGAGAACGCCCTAGATCTGGGCTCGTTTGCTATTGCAATAATAAACTATGAAAACTCGCATATCTCATTTTTCAAGAACTTCGGTACGATTCGCACGAGATGACGTTTGTATTGACTATGCTCTGACCTTTACTTGACTTGGCGTCTCATGCAACACAGTTGTCTGTCAATGGGCAGTCTGACCATAAGCTTAGTTAACGAAATTCATTTCGAGTGGTTTGCCCACGGTTTTTCATTAAGAAGACTTCCATTCTTTTTTCCGTTGGGAAAGTATGAAATCCGTTATGTGCAATGCATCTGATGTTATTGAAACCCCAGACACGGAAGAAGTTTATTAAAGGAGCGCTCCTCATATCAAAACAACATTTAGACACCTCAGAATACCTTCTCTGTATTGTTATGACAGGTTAACGTAAACAGGGGAATGAAGCTTTGCTATAGATATGAGTCGTGTGGCTACAGCACCAAAGCTTGCTTCGGAACAGTATATAACGTGGTGCGCTCAGAAGCGCTCAAAAGCATACAATTTAGATCAGGCAACTTAAGTTCTACCCTTACGTAAATACCACGAGTATGCGCACGCATGCTTCAACATATCTTCTCAATGCAGAAACAACCACATCCTACGTATAACAGACACTATAAAAATATGGCTGTGCAATGTTGCAGCACAACAAACGCAGCGCATTCCTATGTTCAAACTATTATTAGCACTGGTGTTCCATGTGATACTATAATTTTTTCGCCCTTTGTATCAACCCATGAGATTCGATATAGAAACATAACTTTAGTTTGCAATATTTTGTATCTACCAAAATACCACCCGATGGCTGACTACTGTGGAGAAATTTTGTTTTTTAAGAGAAATATCTGTGAATGCATAGCACAAAAAATCATCAATAAAGATTGAAGGAGCTCGATAGCCTAAGCAGCTGCCCTTGTTACTTTTTTAGCGCTGTTGTGCTATAAAACGTATTTCTTTTCTTCAAAATATAAGGTAGGCTTATGTACAAATACTCGAGAGGCAGGCGAATTGAAATTTAGGTAGATCCTCAAAGAAAGTGGGAGAATTATGGAACTTCGGGCAATAAATAATCTTACAAGGGGAGCTGGAACGAAAGTTATCCTAGTACAAACTTTAGTGATGATCTGAATTTGGGGTTCAGGAAAAGCCGGCCACTGGCTTCACAGTAATTGACTTATACAAAAAAAAAACCATTCTACCTTGAAACCTACCCTTAACTTTTAGTTGCTCCATTGCGCATCTTCTCGGTTTGCTGTTCTGCTGCCGTCATCATAGCCAAGAATGCTCCACAGCGATGAGCCAAAGATAAAAGTAATACGAAGAGATAATGAACGTTACTTCACAAAGCTTTAGCTTCTTGTTGTGGGGAAGGAAACTTCCCCAGCCAATGAAATTCTTCGTTTCGAAGGAGATGGTGAAATACTCATTCGTGTCCATTTACATTGCGAAATCTCACCTTTTCAATGTTTGTACACGCAGTATATGTCACAGAGGGCTGGTTTATGGGAACAAAACATGTTGAGAACTTCGTATTGCGTTTATACAGCCAAATACTTTCAATAACAACAGTGAGTGCAGTACCACATGACGTGACCCATATAGCTTCCAGTATTGCAAGGATCGATATCACAGACTTGAACTTCACCTTAGGAATCAGTCTTACGGTTAGCTGTGAGAGAGAAGCGAAATGTTGACAGTGTAAATAAATGAAATTGCATTTGCGCTGAAAATGCGTGTAATAAAACAATTCGTGTTGGTTTAACATATTCCTATGCCCATTAGGTGTTAAATATGCCTTTGAAAGTACGCTGACTCTCAAGAAAATCAAGTCTGGTGCTCTTGCGCCCTCTTTCAAGCCAGTGTTAGCACACTTGCTTATGTGCAGCACACTGCATACAGGTTCCATGCATAACGCACGCAGATCTCCACATGTTGAAATATAGTAGCATATTCTGCGATGGCTAGGAGGAGAGAAAAGTGATTTGATGCGGGCATTCTGTACCTAGGGGTCGCAAAGCATAGCTGCATAAGACTTCCTCTAGTTAGAAGTGCTGCCACACTGGAAACAAGGCCACATGTAAGGCACTTATCTCAGAGTGCACACTGTTGTAGGTTGCTATGAACAATATTTCAGAAATGTGAGTGATCCTAATAGCAGTCCTGCTTCTATAACGCACAAGAAGATGACTTGCTTACTCAAGAGGTGTATCTGGTGCCGGGCTTTTAATGAGGTACATCCTACACTTTGTGTAAGGTTAGTAAGGACGTACGCTTCTCTTCTGAGTTTACTCATAAAAATTTCCATTGTATTTGTGCTTCCGTTATGAAGATATTGGGAAGTCGTTCAAAGGCCCGACGGGGACTATAGGTATAAGAAGTTAAAACATCTCCCATGAATAGGCTAAATGCGAGAATCAGGCCTGGTTTTCGATTGCACAACAGCTACAAGGCTGATGAAGATATGACAATAGTTCTGCTTTATATATTATTTCAGGGCAGAATAAGAGGTGCGCGTGTTGGAGAAGGTCAATGTGGCTGGAAATGAATGCGCTATTCACAGCACAACGCCAATGCAGGGAGGTAACCGAAACAACTCGTTTGATTTCAAATATAAAGAGACTCACACATGCAGAAAAACATTCGGGAACAAGAAGTCAGATAGGTGTTTCTTTAACAGTAGCCTAATTTTACACCTATGCCGCATCTAAAAGTCCGTTAGGTTTGATTGAACATCTGTCTGGAGATGTTACCTACCAAGGTACGTCGGTACGACTGTGCGGGTATGAACGAGGCGGTGGCCGGTTCCTGTTCTGTGATGAAAAATCAACCCTCATCTGTAACTTGCTTTTCACTTGCTGTTAGGAGGCAACTACAACTTGGCATTCCATAGCCAAGGTGCCCAGATCACCTACGCTGGAGCCGTCTGGCTCCAGCGAAAGTATTTCAGAATCTAACGCGAGACTGATTTGGCGAAGTTGGAATGGCGACAGTGCTGCAACTAGAACGGCATCGCGAACCCGAGCATGCACAAAGCAGCCTAAGCTGTTTGGTGCCGCCTGCGGCATGGCGTAAGAGTAAAAATAGAGTGACATGCTTAGGCGTTTACATTTTATTTATTTTTTATCATAATTTTTTTTTATTATACATACTTCCAAGACCCCATGGTGCTACAGATAAGAGCGGTCAGAAAGCAAAGTAATATGGAGATATTTATATATATATATATATAAAAGGAAAAAAATATTAAGTGATGGCGTCGTGGTCTGCTATATTAAAGGAAGATCTATCCGCGATGTGAATGATGCAATCAGGAAGGTGGTTCCGTGGGGCGCGATGCGGCGGAGGCGAGCGCCAGCTGGAAGTATTGCATGGAACCCGGCACGTCGCTCCGTGGCCTCCGAGACACCCACGCGCCGGCGTGCGCGAATGAAGAACGCAGCGGTCAGTGTGTGAATTGTGGAAACGCTGAAAAAGTGGTTTGCTTCACTTTCCGCGTAACAGAACTATGTTTTCTCATATATTAAGATTAGAACCCTAGAGCTATCTTGGCTTTAGGTTGTGTGTATGTCGTAGTTCACGATTTTCCTACGTATGTTGGCTTGAGAAATTCAATTACTTCAGCAAGTTTCTTGCGTCAAACGGATGTCCTAGTGGTGGCTGGCTCGGAAGTGAGACGCCAAAGACGGATTTTCTACGACACGCGCACCTTTCACCTTTCTACGACACGTGTCTCGTTTCCTGTGCGACACGCGTACAGGAAACGAGACACATTTCGTCCACAACAGCAAACCTAATTTTACGCTCACCACGCATTTCAATGGCGTTTTAGGTGAGACGCAGCATCTGTCCGGAAATGGTAGCAGCCAAGGCACGTCGGTGTGGTTCCAAATATAAAACGATGCACACCTGCAGGAATGTATAGTTGTAAACTGAAAAGCAGATACGTATTTTTCCCCAAAACTACTTTTTTCACATATATTACAGATCTAAAACGCACTTTATCTCTTATGCACTATGTTCGTTGACCAAGGTTTGTCAGGTTGAATTATATAGTGAAGTATTGCCTGTCTATAGAACCAAAAGCTCACAAACAGGAAATCGGGCGTATATTTTTCACAAGGGTAGTTTATTTTTATATGCATCACATGTTTATCATTTCCTGCCAGTTTTATCCACTGAGCTTCCGTAAGAACAACTATGCGTATCCTTTCATAAAAGTGAATTGAGAAAACTGTATAGGAAATTGTTCTGTGGGCTGTTTCAAATACTGTTGTGTGGGGCTAAAGAACATTAGCGCTGAAGTCGCTGATACCGTATCACGGTGGTGTTCTTAACTTTGAAAATTTCTTTATTTACCGCCACACCGAAAACAAGTATTACATTTCGGTTCAATAGACACGGAACAGTTCTGAGAATCGATGCATCAGTAATAGATGATCGCCTCTTTCTTCATTGTCTCGTCCAGTTCATTGTCTAGACTACTGGAACAGAACTGAACCAGGACAGTGTGTAATGCTTGCTATCCATAATCATTAGTGCAGAAATTGGTCGCTATTTATTCAAAACTGAAAGAAGTGGCGAAGCAGTATGTGCGGTTTGTTACCATACGACACGCTAAAACAGTCAAATAAGAGAAGTACATTTGATAACCTTTGAAACAAAAGGCTCCCAGTGAATTGAAGCCTGCTGGTGAACGGACAATAACTTTTTAGGCTGAATGTACATTGTTATATTCAAATTCTTAACAAACACGCATTGTTCTTACAAAACAGCGAAGTTTCAAAAATGTTTTTCCTGTTCACACAGTGACATGGAAATCTCTGTTGCCTTGTGGCTAATGAAAATATATATATATATATATATATATATATATATATATATATATATATATATATATATATATATAAATGCAACACTAATACTGCGCGAGCTTAAGCTTCGTAACAGTTAAATAGTTACCTTGGGATAATTGCAGATACACATACAGAATCCTCGCCACATTTAGTGAAGTAGCTTAGGAGATTCTACGGAGAAAATTGTTTTGTTCGATTGGAACGCGAAGGTTCTTCGAAAACCGATATGGATAAGATATCATATTGTCATGTTGGCATAATCTTCCTCGTATTCCACTTCTTCGACTGCTAAAGAATGGTTCGAAGCTGCGATGGACACCTTGAACCACTACTAAAATGCAAACTCCCTCGATGGAAATATTGTTACGAATCTTGCGAACGTATTTATCCGTGAGTTCTTTGCAGCACCATTGTCCATAAGCCTTGGTTATTGTAGAGAGAGCTAATGACCTTACTGCCCAGCTCGTGGAAGAAGTCATCACACTATGCCACGGTATTAACTGCCTTCCGACATCAGACTATCCTAAGGCAAAGGTTCTCACCGAAATAATAAGACCATTGCGGATGTGCCTTCAGTATATTGTAACGACGCCGAATCGACAACGATGCGGAGCAGCACCACCAACAAATACACTTTATCAGTCATCAGAGAGCAAAACTAACAACGACTTCTTTTTCTCCACGCTTAACCTAAAATACCGCCATGTTGCGTTTAGTTATCTACACTAATTATGACAGCAGGTATGCCTGAAAACACGTGCACAGGGCGAGATTTGAAACGATGTGGAACGTGCTTTGGCTTATGTACCATTTTCTGTGACCAAGGTTATTCAGGTTGATTTATATTTGGCAGGATTGCTTGCTTGTAGCCCAACATGCTCAAAAAAAGGAAAGAGAACACACATTTTTCTCAACGGTAAGTTGCGTTTATGTGCATAACAACTTTAACATGTGGTTTAAGTTTTACGTACTCAGCTCGTGTAAAACTGACTATGCGTATCTTCTCGTAAATGTAATTGAGATAATTTTTGTCAGTAATTGATCTGTGCTTTGTCACAAAGTGGTTTAAATTTACTGAACTGCTGGGCCAAAGCACATTAGTGCAAACAGGCTGGCACCATATCACTATGGGGCTCATCAATACAAAATGTTTTCTTGTATTTGCCTCCACACCGCAAACAAGTTTTATATTTCAGTTGAATCACAAGCGAATATTTCTGATAATTTATGCAGCAGTAATGGATGATCTGCGCTGGCTCCAAATTCTCCTACAGTTCTTTGTGAAGGCTAGTGTAATAGAAGAAAACTAGAAAAGTGTGTAATGCATTATTAGAGAATTACTAGTGCCGAAAGTGGTTCCTATTTTTTTCGTAGTTATTAGCTAGTGAAATATTGTATGTGCTTTGTTATCACGAGACACTGTAAAGAGTGACGTGAGAAAAGTAGTTTTGGTAACCTGTAAATGTTATCAAGACGATGCAAGAGCGATAAATTCTAAGGCTATTCTCACATTGCCATATGTCGAACTCGTAACCAACAAGGTTTTTCTTTCTTTCGAAGCACCGGAGTAACTAAAATGTACTTCCTGGTCTCACAGCGAAATAGACATCTCTGTTGTTCTTGTGCCTAATCAAAATATTTTAATATTTCAAATGCAACAGTAGTACTGGTCGTTCTTTAGTTTGCAACTGTCCGAGCATTAGCTTGCGTTTATTGGCAGAATCATACACAGAATCCACGCCATATTCTGCGATGTAGCTCAGTAGGTGGTTGGGAAAATGGTCGTTTGGTCTTTTGCAGAGTCAAGCTTCATACAAAACCTACAGGGAAAAGGTACCATATGGTCATGTTGGCATAATGTTCGTCGCGTTTGACATCTTTAGCAGGAAAACCATGGAACATCACTGCCATGGCCACTTCGAACCAGTACTCAAATGAAAAAATATCTCACAGAGATAAAGCTGGGAAATCTGGTAACTAGTTTATATCTTATTTCTCCGAACTTCCTATGTCAATATTCCATGAATATTTACGATTGAGCTAATGGTTTTACTGCCCAGCTGGTGCAACAAGTCATTAAACTCAATGGCGGTATTTATTTCCTTCCGAAGCGCTCTATCCTAATGGAAACGGCCTTACCAAAATACCAAAGATATCCTGGGTGCACTTTGGAGACATGTTGAAATCAATTACATGAAATGATACACGCTCTGATCCTTCGTGACGGTAGCCCAAGATACTGCCGTTCAGCAACCATAGGAACCTCGTCTTTTGGGCTTCTTTTTCGAGCGTGAGACGAAACGGAATAGGCTACGCCTTCAGCTGAAGCATGGTGGACTAATGCCGACAATCCTGAACAATTTGACGAGCGTACGGAGGAAGCCACTTGAGTGCATGGATTTCAAGTACGCCCTTATGAGCACTACACCACTCCACGGTTCGACATCCGCTGCCGGCCTGGCCGCCAACAAAGTTGTCTACAGCCGTTGCATTGTTGTTCAACGGCAGAAATAAGTGTACTTTGAAACTAATTTTGGAAGCACCACAAGGCACTGTCATCCCGCGTGATTAGAAAATGAATGCAGAATAATGTGTTACCTTATCTGGAAAACTAAGGACAGCATTATAGTAAACCAAATATTTCACATGCTGAAACAATCAAATTTCTATAACGTATATATTGGAGAACTCCATGGTCTGAACATCGAAGAATAATTTAGTGTCTTAACCTTCGTTCACGATTCAAAGGAAAATAAGAAGTGCTGTATGAGGACTGCCTCTATTTCAGGAATGGGTGGTCCTCTTGACCTGCACTGCCAACTGCCCTCTTTAATAGGCGCCTCATGTGTTATAAAGGAGGAGCAGTGCTCAACTCATCTAAGTACCTGACTATACGAAATGGTAAAGAAGCACATGTCATTTAAGTTCAAATACGACGGTAATGAAACCTAAGCACATTCTACTGTTTCAATTATGTAAATCCACAGCACATATATTTAATTATCTGTTCGCTTGGATCGCATGTGTTTCTATTGAGTGCAGCAGATTCAATTGTAAAGAAATTGCGCTGATCGAATCCAACGAACGAGCAATTTTCACTATACCTTTTTTTTCACAGCCCGACGAGAAGCAAACGAAATTTCGGCTTACGAATAACGGTCTTTTATAACATGCGAGGTGACCGTGCATCAACACACAACGCTGTTACTTTGAACATTTACCTTGGTAGCATTGGCTCTTCACCTAAAGATTGAAAAAAGAAAATACGTAGCGCTCTCAGAGCTCTCAGAGTGCAGCATCTTGTTTTATTGGGATTTTGTGTTCCTGAAAAGCTTACTCGAGCTCCTCTAGGATGGCGTATTACTGGCATATTAATGGACCCTAAAGAAGATAGCTGCATTAGCTATTATTGGGCAGGTAAGAGAGCCCACGATGTTTCTGATACTCAGCATGTGCCAGTTACAAGAATAGCATACGCTAGAACTCGTCCCCTGAGACGAAAAGACCTGGTCGAGGCGCTTCCCTGTGGGGCCGAAGCTTTTAGCAGCTATTTGTGAAATGCTTCGAATAACATCGCTTAACACAGAACATGATACGTGCATAGTGTGCTTTATTAAATGTTGCATAGTGTGCTTTATTCATTAGTTTGATAGCAGTTGTGGCGCTCATATAGCATTAGCGAGTCCAGTTCCTTGCTATTGCAGAACAGTATTCTCACACTTTTGTCACCGTACTCCTAAAATGCCCATATAACGGTCCGTTTGCCTTTTCTACATTGTGAAGAGAATACGCCTAGTAATATTCCCTGACTGATGCTACATGAGACCCAATGCGCATTTCGAATATGTTGTGTATTTAAATGTAGGGCACTGTTACCAAAAATATGTATCTGGTTTCCTGTTTTCGAGCATGTACGTATCGCTTTATATTTGGAATCAAGCCGACCTACCTTGGTCGGTGGCATTTGCGGACAAATGCTAAATCAAACGTAAAGTTCATTTCAAATGCGTGGTGTGTCTAAACTTAGATTACCGTCGGGAAAAATACCTATCTCTTATTTTTTTTGTTCCCGAGCTTTTTCTTCTTGCAAGTGCGAGTCGCTCTATATTTGAAATCAAACCGACGTGCCTTGGCAAGCCGTCTACATAATCGTTGTACGGTGGAAAGTGCGTTCATTTCCAGCCACGTCGACCTTCCTACACGTTCGCCTCTTGTTCCTGCCTTAAATAAAATATAAAGCAGGATCATTGTGGTGTCTTTATCAGCCTTGTAGCTTTTGTCCTATCGAAGACCGGGCCTGATTCTCGTATTTCGTTTCTTCTTGGGAGAGGCGTGGCAACGTATATCTCTATGAGCAGTCGGCATATTTTCTGATGGCTATACCGTATATTTCCTATTGTGCATTCATTCTTTCTGTGATTGTGTTTTATCTTCTTATACACATGGTCCCCGTAGGGCCTTTTTGAATGAGTGCGCAATATCGTCACAGCGTCACCGCAACTACTCTGACAAATATTTTTAAGGTGCACACAACAGACACGGCCCAAATGGAAGGTCATACACAGGACAAGCATCTGTGCTCTGTATGACTTTCCTTTTGTGCCGTGTCTTTATTTAGTGCCTCAAAATATTTGTTAAATATCCACCAACTAGGCTCATAGAATGCTCGTCTAAGCCACAATTGCTCTGCTATCTTTTTAGAACTTTAAGAAAAGGACCGCACGTCATTACTGACGTTTGAACGAAGCGTAGGAAATGTCAGCTTCAAAGCGCTCAGAAGATACGCCTCTTTCGCGAGCCAGAAATTTTCGGGTCTCTCAGAAAAACAAATGCCGTCAACGTTGCTTATACACATAAATTATCGTCCATCGTTACCTACGACAGTGAGTATACTGTGAGGAGGGCCTTTCCTGAGGCGTTGTTTCACATCTGGATGTACGTCGAACTACACGAATTCTTATACAGTCATGTTTTACAACCCCAAGGTACAGAATACACAATGCCCGCAACAAAGTATATCTTTCTTTCCTTCTAACCCTCGAACAATGCGCTTCTATAGTTCAGCATGAAGTATCTGCGTGCGATATGAGTAGTGCGCTGTATAAAGGTTACCCCACAGAAGAAACCGCGCTAATGCCACCTTGAGGAGGACCGCAGAGCAGCGCGTCTAATTTGCTCAAGTGACAGCACAGGTTCTCATGCAAACTATACACCTAATGGGCTTAGGAACATGTTAAACCTTGTAGAAACGTGTAAATGTCCCTATCGTCAGAGCATATTTCGCTTCTTGAGAAAGTGAGCAGTTCCTTTCGTCCTCGCAGCTAATAGTAAGACTATCACAAAGAGGAAGTTCACGTATGCCATCTTGCACCTTGCCGCACTAACAGGCTAATTGATCATGACATATGGCACAGCAATCTGTGTTGTTATTAAATATATTTCGCTACCTAAAAGTAGTTCGCAGTTCTGAACACGCTGTCTTCCCGCATACCTGCTGTTTATGACATATACTTCATGTACAAGCATTTGAATGGGGAGATTTCATAAAAAAAACGCACACGAATGAACATTCTGCGTCTCCATCGAAACGAAGCAAAATCATTGTTTGGGGAACTTTCCTTTTGGAATGGACTAAGCTATAGCTTCATCAAAAAAAAGTTCATACAGTTTTCGTAATTTCTCATCTTTTGCTAATCTCTATGGAGCAAGCCTGGCTGTCATCACTGCTGCAGAACATGAAGCGACGTGATGCGTAGTGGAAAAATATAAATCTAAAAGTTAAGTTTCTCTGTAGAAAAGTATCTTTTGCCAAAATTATTTACTACCAAGCTAGTGGTCGTCGTTTCTTGCACCCCTTAAACCGATAGTCGCTGAAATTTGCACCGGAATAGTCAATCCACCTGTCTTGCTCAGCAACACTGGGAATGAGAGACAACAATTGATTGAGGACCTGAATCGAGAGAGCATAAGAGTGGGATTGAAGATTAATGTGGAGAAGACAAAGATAATGATCCATTCCGGGGGGGGGGGGCAAGAGAACCGAAGTTCAGGATCTCTACTCAGCCTCTAGAGTATGTGAAGGAGTACGTTTACCTACGTCAATTATTCACAGGGGGCCCTGATGATGAGAAGGAAATTTCATCATAATTATCATCATCATCATCAGCCTGGTTACGCCCACTGCAGGGCAAAGCCTCTCCCACACTTCTTCAACAATCCCCGTCATGTAGTAATTGTGGCCATGTCGTGCCTGCAAACTCCTTAATCTCATCCACCCACCTAACTTTCTGCCGCCCCCTGCTACGCTTCCCTTCCCTTGGAATCCAGTCCGTAACTCTTAATGAACATCGGTTATCTTCCCTCCTCATTAAATGACCTGCCCATGCCCATATCTTTTTCTTGATTTCAACTAAGATGTTATTACCTCGCGTTTGTTTTCTCACCCAATCTGCTCTTTTCTTATCCTTTAACGTTACACCAAAAATTCTTCTTTCCATAGCTCGTTGTGTCGTCCTGAATTTGAGTAGAACCCTTTTCGTGAGCCTCCAGGTTTCTGCTCCGTAGGTGAGTACTGGTAAGACACAGCTATTATCCACTTTTCTCTTGAGGAATAATGGCAAAGTTCTGTTCATGATCTGAGAATGCGTGCCAAACGCACCCCAGCCCAATCTTATTCTGATTATTTCCGTCTCATGGTCCGGATCCGCCGTTACTACCTGCACTAAGTACATGTATTCCCTTACCCTTTCCAGTGCCTCGCTACCTATTGTATATTTCTGTTCTCTTCAGAGACTGTTAAATATTACTGTAGTTTACTTTTGACCCACTCTTACTGTAGATTAATTTTTTATACCCACTCTTCTCCTTTGCCTCTCCAGGTCAGTGACCATGCATTGCAATTGGTCCCCTGAGTTACTAAGCAAGGCCATATCATCAGCGTATCGCAAGTTACTAATGTATTCTCCATTAGCTTTTATCCCCAATCCTTCCCAATCCAGGTCCGGACAGGCCGCCATTGGAATATGAACCTGGCAACATTTAACGCTAGAACGTTATCTAGTGAGGTGAGTCTAGCAGTGCTATTGGAGGAATTAGAGGGTAGTAAATGGGATATAATAGGGCTCGAAGCCGATCAATGAGTTAGGGGCAAGAGGGAAAATATAGGAGTTCCAGATCAAGCTACAGAACAGGTATTCGGCTTTAGCTCAGGAAGAGGACCTTTGTGTTGAAGCAATGAACGACAATCTTGTGGGCATCATTAAGGCGTGTGTAATGGAAGTCGGTGGAAACTCCATTAGGCAGGTTACGAGTAAACTATCGCAGGAGACGAAAGATCTGATCAAGAAACGCCAATGTATGAAAGTCTCTAACCCTACAGCTAGAATAGAACTGGCAGAACTTTCAAAGTTAATCAACAAGCGTAAGACAGCTGACATAAGGAAGTATAATATGGATAGAATTGAACATGCTCTCAGGAACGGAGGTAGCCTAAAAGCAGTGAAGAAGAGACTAGGAATTGGCAAGACTGAAATGTATGCAATAAGAGACAAAGCCGGCAATATCATTACTAATATGGATGAGATAGTTCAAGTGGCTGAGGAGTTCTATAGAGATTTATACATTACCAGTGGGAGCCACGACGATAATAGAAGAGAAAATAGTCTAGCAGAATTCGAAATCCCACAGGTAACGCCGCAAGAAGTAAAGAAAGCCTAGGGAGATATGCAAAGGGGGAAGGCAGCTGAACGATGGTGTTAGATTGTTCTAGAGAAACTGGCTACACGGTATACGCAATGCCTCATGACCTCGAGCGTACCGGAATCTTGGAAGAACGCTAAAATAATGCTAATTCATAGGAAAGGGGACGCCAAGGACTTGAAAAATTATAGACCGATCAGCTTACTGTCAATTCCCTACAAACTATTTACTAAGGTAATCGCAAATAGAATCAAGAACACCTTAGACTTCTGTCAAGCAAATGACCAGGCAGTGTTCCGCAAAGGCTACTCTACAATAGACCATATTCACTCTATCAATCAGGTTATAGAAAAATGTGCGGAATATAACCAACCTTCATATATAGCTTTCATTGGTTACGAGAAAGCGTTTGATTCAGTCGAAACCTCAGCAGTCATGGAGGCATTGCGGAATCAGGGTGTAGACGAGCCGTATGTAAAGATACTGAAAGATATTTATAGCGGCTCCACAGCCACCATAGTCCTCCAAAAAGAAAGCAACACAATCCCAATATAGAAAGGCGTCAGGCAGGGAGATACGATCTCTCCGATGATATTCGCAGCGTGTTTACAGGAGGTATTCAGAGACCTGGATTCGGAAGTATTGGGGATAAGAGTTAACGGAGAATACCTTAGTAACCTGAGATTCGCTGATGATATTGCCTTCCTTAGTTACTCAGGGGACCAATTGGAAGGCATGTTCACTAACCTGGAGAGGCAAAGCAGATGGGTAGGTCTAAAAATTATTCTACAGAACACTAAAGTAATGATTACCATTTTCGGACGAGAACAGCAGTTTACGATAGGTAGCCAGGCACTGGAAGTGGCAAGAGAATACATCTACTTAGGACAGGTAGTGACTGCGGATCCGGATCATGAGAATGAAATTATCAGAAGAAAAAGAATGGGCTCGGGTGCGTTTGGCAGGCATTCTCAGATCATGAACAGCACGTTGCCATTATCCCTCGAGACAAAAGTGCATAACAGCAGTGTCTTACCTGTACTCAAGTACGGATGAGAAACCTGGAGGCTTCCGAAAAGAGTTCCTAAATTGAGGACGACGCAACGAGCTATGGAATGAAGAATGATAGGTGTAACGTTATATATAAGGGATAAGAAAAGAGCAGATTGGGTGAGGGAACAAACTCGAGTTCATGACATCTTAGTTGAAATCAAGAAAATAAACTGGCATGGGCAGACCATGCAATGAGGAGGGAAGATAACCGATGCTCATTAATTGTTATGGAATTGGATTCCAAGGGAAGGGAAGCGTAGCAGGGGGTGGCAGAAAGTTCGGTGGGCGGGTTTAACCAGGCTGATGATGATTATTATGATGATGATGAAAAATGGGTTGGAGTGCATTCGGCAGGCATTGTCAGATTCTGACTGGAAGCTTACCACTATCATTAAAATGAAAGGCGTAGAATCTACGGATTCTAGTGGTGCGGACATATCAGGCAGAAACTTGGAGACTGACAAAGAAGCTAGAAAAGGGTAAGGACTGCGCAAAGAGCGATGGAACGAAAAATGTTAGGCCTAGCGTTAAGATACGGGAAAAGAGCAGTGTGGATCAGAGAGAAAAGAGGGATAGCCCATATTCGAATTGACATTACGATAAAGAAATGGAGCTGGGCAGGTCATGTAATGCGTAGGTTAGATAACCGGTGGATCATTAGGGTCTCTAAGCAGGTGCGAAGTGAAGAGGAGTGCCGGAGAGGACGGCCAAAGGCTAGGCGGGGCGATGAAATGCAGAAATGAGCAGGCGTTAGGTGGGAATCAGTTGGCGCAGAAGTTGGGCATTTATAAATTGCAGGGAAAGGCCTTCCGCCAGAAGACATCAAATAGGATGATGATGATTATGATGATGATGATGATTGGGTCCCCTTTTAAGCTCATTTATTGTCCGCTGTTTCATAATTCTCAGACTGTCTTCGAGCATAGATATATATTTCCCTTCAGATCCGTGATGAGCATTTGTGCAGTATTTGACCTTTACATTTGACGAGAAGATTTAGTTTTTATAGCAAAGCAGCACAAAATGAAATACCATCGGCAGTGGTAGCCGCTATCAAGCTACTTATTGCTATACTGACTATCTTAAATATTATGCTTCATAAATGCTTCCGTTAGAAGAAAGCAGGATCCATCCAATGTAGTCATCCATAGTCTGGTATTTTGGACGATCTAAACACTGGATACCTAAAAATAAGTTTCTAGCTGAATTAAAGTCAATCAATTTAAACTTGCAATAAATTGATCGTACATATCGATCACCAGTGCTCAGGTTACGTTGAGCAGAAAAATGCGCTGTGTTTATTGGGTTGCAGTATTACGCACTCGTATATTAACAGGGTCTGATATACGTAGAATGTGGCTGTTTCTTATCATTGCTTATAGGCAGTAAATTGCTTGAGGGTGTGAGTTGATGTTCCCATAAATCGCTTAACAGCTTTCCTACAGGTCCTGACAGTGGATGACTTGTCGCAAATGCCTGCACATAAAGCTGGCACCGTTCCTGCTTGGTCATATGCCTTGAACCTTCACTCGAAGTCCGCATGAGCTTCTAATTTTGATTGAATTCCACCTTTCGCTTGCGAGAAACCTCGCCGTGATGTGCGTATGACGAATTCGATCTGTTCGTTGTCTCACAATGAATAATTAGGTGAATTATACTCCATAGGAGAATCATACTAATCCACTAACTCTATTACTAATCCACATCGTCTCAACGAACGATGCACTCATGTTATGATTACCGGTTCCAGAATTATCGGAATGCTTACTTTAATGGGCATAACATGATATGTGACATATATTCCCGTACAGCACACGTGGATGACAATGACGCACTAAAACTTCTTTTTAGAATAGGCGTGCATCGATCGCTGTGATCGTAACATGCGTAATCTTGACAGTCTATGTCGGGCGCCGTCACCGTCTAAGGGAACGCTGATGAAAGGACGACCTCAAAGAAAACATGGAAGGTATGCTCATCGCCGTATTCAGACATAACAGCGTATCGATACATATTGATATTGATAATTGATACCGCCACGCATTGTTCAAGTTCCTTACCTATGCATTTGTATACTCAAGAGATACCACTTTTTCATATCTCGCATAAACTAGAGCCGGCGA
Source organism: Dermacentor variabilis (assembly GCF_050947875.1). Lineage (NCBI taxonomy): Eukaryota > Metazoa > Arthropoda > Arachnida > Ixodida > Ixodidae > Dermacentor > Dermacentor variabilis. The sequence continues at coordinate 84,249,140 of NC_134578.1, forward strand.
GGTCATCATAAACCAATCTTACGAACCGTAACACCGCCGGGCACGGCTAAATTTTTTGGGCAAGTAAATAAAGACTATTACGTTTACCCGAATATTGAAGCTGAACCCTAAGCGCAGATCATGAACTAAAATTCAGACTTTCCTTACCAATGCCCTCTTTTAGATTGCCGCTTTTGTCGATTCATCAAAGGAGCTTCACTCCATGATTTCTTACTATCAGAGAATAAAAAGGAAGATAATTTACTTCCACCAAATGATTATATAAATACTTTATGCACGAGTAAAAGCTATCATCAGAAATGATAACACCACTCGCGTTATATACACTGCTTTGAGCTAACTGTTGCCAAGATTTGAGAAACCTGCAGCCGCGTTGCGCGCATGAAACTAACAAATTATTGCGCACAATTCTTTTGAGCATTTCAGGTTATATAATGCAGGCTGCTCAAATAATAAAATAGTAATAATGAATAAACCATTTTTAATAAAGTGTTGCTTTAAACGCAAACTCTTCAGCGGGGACTCCGTAGGGTCTATTGAATTCTATACAATTTTTTTTTCATTGTGACACATGTGTTCTTTTTCATTTTTTTGCGGCTTCGGTAACCTAATCTAACCTAAGACAACGCCACCGGCTTAACTAGGCAGTAACCTTGTGATTAGCCACGTTGCAGGTTTGGCACCCGCATGATATCCCTGAATGTAAAGAGTACCGCTCGAGCCTTACGATAAAAGGCAATTTCTCTTACGACCCATCCAGCCAATATCGTTAAATGAATATCTGCGCAGAAATTTTCAAACAATGGTCAAAGGGAAATAAGTTTTATAGGGCGTTTCAGCAAGTATATTGCGCCCGTCCAGGGCCTTTCGAATAATTCCTGTTCAAAACACGTCCGAATCCCGGGAGTGCATTTTGACAAACGAATCGTCACAATGCCTGGGTCTGACCACAAAATCTAATAATAAATGTCTGCTTAGACATAATTTTTGTTTAATAAGTTTCAAGCTGTAGCATCCGCGATAAACGAAAACCTCATCAGATAATTATTTTTTCACTGCAATAAATTTTTTTTCTCATAGTCATTAGTCCAGTCTTTATATATATTTAGTGCCTTTTCGCCGGCGTAGCTAACGGGGCAGTCTCAATCATCAGCGCAGATTTTTCTACAGGCGATTCTCTTCCTAACGATATACAGGGTGTCCCGGAAGTCTTTTCCCTTATTACAAATATACAGAAGGCAGAAATATGATACCCATACACATATCTTTTATCCTAAAGTACAGGCAATATATTCAAGTTTTCTTGTGGGCACACGGACTTCATCAATTTCGACCTGTACTCCTTTCGTTCCCCTAACGATATCCAGGTGATATTCCAATTCTACGAGTTTGTTCGTCAACGTGTCGTGAGGGTTGCATGTTATGATGTCTGCAATTCTGCGCCGTAATGCTGTGGCGTCGTTCAATCGCATTTAGTAAAACTTTTCCTCGACATAACTCCAAAGGAAGAAATCCGGTGATGTTATCTCCGGTAAACACTTCTTATGAAAGAAATACTTCTAGGACACCTTGTGTAGAAATGATAATGTTGCACGAATTTTGAGAGAACCTTATTTTATGGTTTAAAATTAGAAACGCTAGAAATATATAGATGCGTATTTCATTACAAAGCACTCTTTGGGCTTTGCCGTTGGTAGGCAGGCAGGTAGCTTTATGTCTTGCCTCCCTTTAAGAGAATGAGATACCTGTGACCGACGTGCGAATCGAACCCTTCCTGTCGAACACCGCAACCATGTTAGGTCCACAAGCGTTCTTTACATCGAAGCTATCTACCTCTTGCCCGCGTATGCATCCTCCACGTGCGGACATAATGAGAAGGGGGGAGTCGTCTGAAGGAGTCTTTGAAGGCCATGCACGACAGACAGTAGTGGATGGAGAGGCTGTCCTAGTACAACTAGGAAGAACAATCAAGCATGGCCGCCGAGTCTGCACAGCCGACATGTTTTATCGATCAGCAATCCAAATTGTAGGCCACTGTTTCGGCACCAAGCAAGGCACTCGGCAGGCCATCGCGCAGCACTTGAACAGGCTACATTCCTTGCTTAACCAGCTTCTACCAACACCGCCAGGTATCGCTCGAAGGCATCGTGTGTTTAGTTTCCCGGCAGTGGGCTCAACCACGCAAGTGCTTCAGTGGCTCGACTGTAGCTAGCCACCATTGACTCCTTCCTATGAACGTCACTTTCGTGTGGTTTCGGCTTCAGAGAAAACCTTGAAGATTGACGTACACCGCCTGTAGGAGACAGCGTAGTGGGACAGCTTGAAACCATACTTTCTTTACCATTACTGCTACATTCACCCGCCCTGGTTGCTCAGTGGCTATGGTGTTGGGCTGCTGAGCACGAGGTCGCGGGATCGAATCCCGGCCATGGCGGCCGCATTTCGATGGGGACGAAATACGAAAACACCCGTGTACTTAGATTTAGCAGCACGTTAAAGAACCCAGGTGGTCAAAATTTCCGGAGTCCTCCACTACGGCGTGCCTCATAATCAGAAAGTGATTTTGGCACCTAAAACCCCACAAATTAATTAATTAATTACTGCTACATTCCTTCCACCGTTTCACCTAGGCTTCCGGCAGTCTAGAAGGGGAGTCCTTGTAGCGACTGTCCGTCACATTAAATTGTCCCCTGCTTATGGCAACTCTTTCTTGGCAGTGAAGGTGGCTGCCATACAGGGGCGCCATCACGGCCAACGGCACGCCTGCTTTTACTGTGGAATAAAGCCATTCGACTCTGTGTTTTCAACCTTTCGAAACGTCTATTTGTAGTCTCCGCTAAAGCGAGCTCGAAACAGCCACAGTCCAGCGATACATCTTGCATTGCCCTGATTTCTGGCGCTTCTTTGTGATGCGAAATAAAAATACACAGTCCATGCATAGTCGCGGGCTCGCGCACTTTGAAATTCGTAAATTACGGCGGGAGCTCTAGAGGGGCGGGGGGCTATTTTTAAATGAAAAATCTTTTAAACTCTTGCCCTGAGCACGTGTCCAAAGCCATACCTGCAGCCATGAATAAAGTGCAGATAATTTTAAAAGCAACTTCCCGATCAGCAAGGTACTTGGAAGAGCACTCATAGACTAGCATTCGAACATCTAGATAACAGTGACCTATTCAGCTACATAGCTGTTGCTAATTTCACCTGCATCAACAACTTGTTTGAAATTCTTATGAAATATCATATTAGAGACGTAACACAACACAAGGAGCATTTTTGATGTAAGGTGCTTACATACATGAGAAACGAGCAACGAAAATAAGAAACAAGCTAAACTTCAAAAGAAATGCGGAAAACCATTGTTCTAGTCACAAAGGAACTGTATCCAAAATGCTGTAGTAAAGGCAAGAAAGCCGAAAGTGCCAACAAGAGATACTTCCGAATGGTTTTGCACAGATTGAACGAAATATACGATATGAATAGGTACTGAAGATTATTTGACGGAGCAGCTCTAGAATAAAACGAAAAAATATCAGCAAGATAAAATTATGCGGCAGAACGTGCGCAAGTGTTCAAGGTACACGGGCGTCTATACAAGCAACATTACCTTAAAAATTTGACAGATAAAATGAAGCAAGAGGCTATGGCCTCGATAACAAATCAACGTTCTAGTGCACCTACGAGACTGTTAAGTTGCCACGTTTTTCGTTGATCATTGAAGCCTCCCCAATAAATTTCCGCATCAGAAATCATTCGCGAACCAAAATTTTTAACATGATTTAAAGCCGTATTTCCCCATGGATGGCTAGGAGCTTGAATACCGGGAGATTAGAAAGGCCCCTAACAAACAACATATACATGTTAAAACGCCATATAAACGGCGTTTCAATTTGTCCCCTATATAAAAAGTTCCACGCTTAGCATTCAAGCAACTTGATACCATTCCTCGTGTCGCAATGAAATTTATTTTTTCATTTATTTATTTATTTATTTATTTATTTATCTATCTATTTATTTATTTATTTATTTATTTATAGGGGGGGTGGTACGTGGTTGAACGAGAACGGTATCTAAAGTTTGTGGATAAAATCAAGAAAAGCAAAGAGAAACAAAGCACAGATATACAGAAAGCACATAGTGCAGTGCTTTACAAAAAGCAGTCAAATTATAGCGATACGCTACACTTTACATTTTATCGTAAGCATATAGTTAGATGCGGTGCTCTCAACATTCAGTGGTTATGGGAGAACAAATGCACAACGTGACTTATTAAACGGTGAAAGCGCATGTGAGCAGGTGGAGTTGTCTAAGATTACGTGGGCATGTCACATCAGTTTTTCGCCTTTGATCTAAATACAGCCTCACTCATTCGTTTAGCGGATGTTCGAGGCCGCGATGTCAGTGAGCTCTATGCTTAATCACGTGCTTCATCAGATTTCACTCGTTTGTTTTGCGCGAAAAATAAAACTAAAACCTCTAAGCTGTCCTGATAGAGAGAAAGGATTTGGATAGTTCTCATCAGGACGCCTCACGCCTGCGTTGAAGCTTTTGTATATAAACAAATACTGAAGCAATCATTTAAATTATTGTTGTAATGAAGAGCCTAGGTGCAGAGCAAAAAACACCGCCCAAGCACTCAGTACAGATGGCCTAACAGCAAAGCTGAAAAGTGCGGCCCCGGTGTTAAAATGCTCATTTTATAGCGACGGTCCCCTAAACGACGGCTTGATAGGGAGTCTGGTCCATGGTACGCAGCTGCTGCTTGCGCTCGGCTGCATGGGCCTGTTCTTGATGCCGCGCTGCAGCATCGGCATGGCCCAGATGAGCTCGTTCGCGGTTCTACACGCGGCGTTGCTGATCGAAAGCTGCCTGATCCTCAAGAGTACGCATCACGCGTTGCCTGCCTATTGCGGAGCCCGATGGATATTGATTAGAGCACTCGGCTGCGCCGGAAAGCAACAACTCCTCTACTGGCGCAACCAACAGCGCACCTCTCCTTAAGGCCATTTTTTCGCGCATAACATTTTGCCGGAGTTTTGGTCGTACACGCGACAGACGGATGGACGTATCGGTTAGCCATACACACTTTCGCTCTAAAATATTGCGAACTGTAAACGGTGACAGTGAGCGAACCTGGTTGGGTGCATTCTCCTAAGCAGAACGCAGTGGTATATAAATCTTGGAGTAAGTTAGCTGAAGCACCCTGTGTTTTGACATGCGTGCACTGTTTATCATTTTTATAGTGATAAGGAAACTCCTGTGAACTGGCAAATATATAGCTAGCTCCAAGAACAATTGACAAAACGACGGCGTACACTCAGCCACTACTTTTTCTCGTGCTGTGCCGTTTCTTTATGGCAGCATTGTTAGCAAACGCATGCGAAGGCAAGCTCGAGCCAGCGTCATGTCAAAGAAAATATTAGTTGCTCTGACGACAAGGAGGCGGTCTTCACCGACGCAGCCCGCTGGGGAGACAGGAAGAGTTTCGTGGCAGCAGTTACTAGCCACCGAGGCAGCCATCTCTCGAGCGTCACCGTGAACACGGCACATACCGAAGCGGCAGAGGAAGCGGTCATAGCACTGGCCCTTACACAAACCAAAGCTACATACGTGATCTGCGACTCGCAAACAGCAATTCGTAATATTGCAAATGGGCGAATCTCGCAAGAGGCGTATCACATGCTCCAGCGACTTCCCATACACCAGGGAGAAGCCGACGTCCATCACCGAAGGCATTTGCTATGGATCCCGGCACACACTGGATTGAGCACCCCCAACGAAGCGGCTCACCGCGTTGCTCGAGGCCTGACTCACCGAGCAGCATCGGAGGAAGAGCCCCCGCGGGGTGCTGCAAACGTCTGGGCATGGAAGGATTGTATGACCAGGTTTCATGACATCAGGACACACTACCATTTACAAAAACAAACATAGCCGTTGCCTCACGCTAGGTTAGACAGGACGCAAGCAGTACACTTCGGACAATTACAAACTGACTCTTACAGAAACCCCAGACTCATGCACGCCATGGGTCCAGACATCTACACTACAAGCAGATGCACATCGTGTGGCGAGGTTGCCACACTAAATCACATATTATGGGAGTGTCGGGACTTAACAAACAAGTCGGGCAGTGCCGACCCCTCCATCTCTTCCACCGCCAGCCTCCGGTCACGCTGGAAGACCGCACTGCTCAGCTCGAACCTGACAGCACAACTCTGGGCCGTCCAGCAAGCCGAGGAAGCCGCTTCGAGAAAAAGTCTCTGAACCGCGTCCGCGGTGGGTGCCCAGACCGACTAAAAACACGCCGGACACAAATCTTGTTGATTTGCAAATAAAACTTTACGCTCTCTGTCTCTTTTATATGTCTGAGATAGCAACCAAGCATGGTAAAATGCTTCTTCAATAATTGATGTATAGAAAGCAGCCATTATCCAAACTGATTATTTTTTGAAGGCCGCTATTTTAGCCTATGATTACCAATTAGCATTCTTTCCCACTTAGTGTTATCGCCTCTTACGGTTCAAATAATTGGCACAAGTAACAGTTATAAACATAAGGCGTTCTCATTAGGTCACGTTTCCACACTTACAGTCATGCTGATTTCGCCTGCTGAGCTTTTAACGAGATATGAGGAAGCCGTAGATCTTTAGTACACAGGTGCATCGACAAAGAAGTTCCAAATGCGCGGTTGAAACATTCCTTCCAAATATATCCGTGACAAGCTCAGCGGTCAATACAAATTCATTCTGCGGAATGGTATTCATGATCTTGAAAGTACATATATATTCTGGCAGTCCAATCAACATGTGCTATGCGGAAATATTTGCAGGAAACACTATTATTTCCGGTAAAAAAAGAACATTCCGACAACACTGCAGCAGGAAAACTTCACATCACCGAATCTTTCTTGCACCGATTCGGATAAGTTTAGTGTGTAGTAAGAAAGGGTATCTATTATTCGGCACTTGATTCTTTTTTATTGTGGGACAGCAAATAGAAGACATTTATTGCCATCCAAAGCAAAGCTTTATTCAAAACTAGAGACAAAGGCAGGTCTCAATTAGATGTTGGAAGCATAAACCGAAGCGGGAGCTCTCGCCCTTGCAGCTTTTTAAACAGGCAGTGGGGTCTGGTGATTAGGCTGTCAGGAACTGCAGGTACGCGACGATGCAATTTGTAGGTATATCAATTGACACCAAGAAATTATGGCCGCTAAGGCAAATGTGATTGACTTTACCTGAATACAGTTTTCTATAGCCATGGAAGACTAATTCACCACAAAACTAACGCATGAAACCATATTAAGTTTATTTTCGAGACAGAATAATTTCCGAGTTATATTTGTGTGAATGTAACAAGCTCTCCAAACCAACAAGGCGGGTTTACCAACAACTTGTTCACGACACAAGCAAGGTGATCATCTGTCTGATTGTGTTTTTCCTCTTCTTCATCTCGTATCCCATGAGATGTACCGGACTCCCAATGAGCTAGCGTAGCCGATGTCTCGAGCATTCACGCGAGGTAATCTCACATATGTAATAGATCAAAAGTACAGTTCGTATGTCTCATTGGGCTAAAAAGGTATGAAAACCATTACATTCAGTGCACTCTGAAGCTAATGGAACCGCAAGAACAGAATCAATGTTCCACATGTTAAACGCGAGTTCCGGAAAGTCAGAACATTTTCTCTTTATATTAAAACTCGCCAGCATAACAGGGGCGCAATTTAAAATTTAGCTACCTCATCGAAAGAGTTGAAAAACATTTGGCAATAAGAGGTCAAAACACAACTTTACCTCTCAAAACCTATTTACCGCTGTACTTCAAGATCTAATGCCAAACGTATAGTTATCGTAAGGCGAAGCACGATCTTGACTTCAATAATTGACATGAAGAAAATCATTCCGTTTGCTGGGAGATATATTTTACAATTATCAAAGCCTCCATATTCTGCTCATACAAGACAGATTTAAAGTACCAGTGTGTGAGGATGTGCCGTTTAGCGCGCAACCCATTGTGTTGATCATTTTTAGCGTGAGTGTTGGAAACTGTATTACAGAATTATTGGTATTTATTTATTCAAATTATTAATTGAAACTAAACAAAGAAAATAATCATTTTTTTATACAGCAGATCGTATTGTCCACGATAACATGTGAAGAGTGATTCCCTCTGAAGAAGCCAGGATCGTTCGAGAGAAATTATGTACACATATAAATTAGAAATCCACAGCACAGTAGCAACCAGGCAATGGTGTCTGCAGCTGCCCATGTCATTTTCTGCATCCCGGTAAAAACTTTAAAAGATAAGTGTATCCGTCAACCGGAAAAGTAGTGTACTTTATATATGCTCAAAATGAAGATGAAATAAAGTATAGTAAGGAAATCGAACGCATTCTGATATCATGAATCCTCACTAAATGAACAATGTTTGCAACGGCGGCTCTGACGAGAATATTTCTGGTGAAGAATTTAACAATCATTCAACTCAGCGAGTCCTGAAAAGACGGCTCCCAGCTTATCTTGCTCTCTCAACCAGAGTACACTTTCTGCGATGCGATGAGAGATGCTATACTTTATTAAAATCACAAATAAAGCACATTTTCACCAAACAGCATATTCTCATCAAAATTTTAGAGTAAATCTGTTCCCAAAAGTCAACATTTGGTGCTCATTAAAATTATTTTACGGAGAACATACGAATCTGTAGATATAACCCTTCCTTATATAAAGAATTATTTTTCACAGTGACGAATTATAAAGTGGAAAAGGGTAAAACATGTTGGCTGCTGTAGCGATATAAAAAGCTACCTATATAACAAAAACCCAGGACCAAGTCACGTTTGCGATAGCATAACAACATCAAGGCTGTTAAAGTTAAAAAAAATGGCCCTGCTGTATATAGCTCCTGTGGCTCGAAAAAGACACGCGCATGGAGGAAAAGCTCAACGTAGTTGGCGAGGCGTGAACTGTGCACAGGATAACGCTTATGCTGTGGGGCTACCAAGGTCTCCTTGACTAAAAATTTAATGCATTGCATAAATACAGAAAAACAAGCACGCATGCAGGAAGTTGGATCCATATTTTTCCTAACGGCAAACTAATTTTACATACAGGACACGAATGAAATGCGCATCAGCTTTCGTGAGCTTTCATGGATATACCTTGTAATATTTCCGGACCGATGCTGCCCAAAACATGCTACGCATTTCAAATGTGTCCTACATATAAAATTATGTAGTAGCTGGGAAAATGCGTATCTGGTTTTATGTTTCGGAGTATGTTTTTCTCCAAATATGCATCGCTTTAAATGTGAAATTCAAACGACCGTACCTTCGTTTGCAATACTTTCGGAAGGATGCTGCATCAAATATAAAGCGCATTTCAAGTGTCTCGTGTATGCAGAATTAGGTTGCCATAGGGAAAAATACGTAAGTTCCCAGATTGTATGTTTTTCTGCAAGTGTGTAAAGCTTCATATTTGTGACCAATACCAGGTACCATCGTTGATAATATTTTCGAACAGCTCATAAAATGTGAAACCTAATGCGCATGTGCAATATATCGTTCATATAAGATCATATTGCCGTTTGGATAAATACGTATCTTGATAACTGCTCCCGGGAACGATTTTGTTTAAATGCGCATCAATTTAGCATAGAATTAAAGCTGACGTAGCTTGGTGACCGTAAGCCAACAGCATTAATTCGTGCAAACTGCATCCTCGAACTGCAGCGTAACATCTCTCTTCGTGGGTCTCCTTCGCCCTAAATAAATATAAAGTACGCCTATTGTCGTGTATTAATTCGTGTAATATCTCTTGTGTGATTCACTATATATTCTTATTCCAGCTATATGTCATTTCAGGTGAGCAGTCGACAAATTTTCTTGCACATTCGATGAATGATTTGGTAATGCGCTTATGTTATTTTTCTTATTAGCCTTTGACTGTATGATTTGTATCGTCCCCCCGAAAAATTTTGACGCGTGGGCACAAGCTGTTCATATTGCTTTAACACAATATTTGAAAAATATTGCTTTAACGCAATGTATTGCTTTAACACAATATATTAAAACAATATTGTGAGTTTCAAATATAAGTATTCCTTTCGTGATTGTGATAGTAACAATCCAATGCGGTGCTTGAAGCGAATTATATAAGCTTTTTTTTTAAAGGCTAGGCATGAGATATGGCTGTTTTGAAAGCCCCAAAATTATAAAATCTCAGTCTAGTGGGATTCTCGAACGGTTCCTTATATTGTAAATTCAGAACACTGCGGAAAAGATACCCATACACATAAAGAAGACACCATAGACGCGGGCGAGAGCTGCGACCAATTGCTTTGTTTTCTAATTGACAGACACACCTTCCTATTTTATAACACGACCCTTTTTCTTGTGCCTGCCTCACATGAGTAAATCGGAGGGAATGTCGAGTGGAATAAGCAGTGGGCAGTAGCGCTCGTCCGCGTCTGCGACCACGCCCATTGCTGCCTAGTCACTGAAGCATCGTACAGGAAGGCTTGCTCGCTCAGCTTTAAACCCGAACTAGACGCATGCGCTCCAATGCGGCGTGCGCGCCACACCGCGTCTTGGCGCGTACGGCGCCCAGCGCAGAGGCTGCGTCGCGTGTGGACGCGCGTTGGCGCGGTGGATGGTACAAACTTTATTTAGTGGAGGCAAAGAATTAACAGAAAAAAATTGGAGGACGCTTAAGCTTCGCCTTCAAGAGTGGAACGCGAGAGCGTTCCCGTCGACCCGCCAAGGGGCGTAAGACAATGCACTACCGCGCAGCGATCACTTACGAGGGGCCCCGCATCGGACATTGCAACCACCAATCACGCGGTGAGCGTCGAGCAACGCAGCGTTCGCCGCGGCAACGAAATGTGCGCCTCAGCAAGCGGAACGAACCAAAGAACTCGGTGTCTCGGAACGTCGTGATCGGCACGGAGAACCGGGGGACCAAGCGAACGTGCTCTCAGTTCCAGGAAACAAAGACCATATGAGAGTCGTAATGTTCGTTGAGGACATCTCTCCGCTGTTCCGGTGCGCTGATCCCGGAATGACAAAAGAAAACAAGTACGCTTGTTGATGCGGAAGGTTAAAGAGAAGTTGTTCGCAGGTCTAGTGCTCAACACACGTGGCAACGTAACCGTATTCCCGAACGAAGCAACAACGGTGGAGCGTATGCTAACGCAGTGGTCAACGCAGTACGAGCCCTCAAGCATCTTCCTATCTCTTTCGTCGTCCATGGCCACCCATGATTTGACGGCCCTAAGTGAACTCGTGCACAGCATTGTACGCGGCGAGCTGCAACAAGTTCATGCAATGTCTACTCAATTACACGTTACTGCTTTAAGTCATGTGGTTAGCGAAGAGGTCAGGCAGATAATACAACGGCTGGTTGTGCCGCCAGTCGCAGCCCCTCTCCTGACGTACGCCGAGGCCTTAAGATCGCTAATGCCGGCAGTCGGCTATCCTGCCCGCCCACCCATGCAACCTATGGCACAGCCCTTCTAGAGCCCTCAATATCTTCCAGCCCTCTGCCTTCCGCGAGCCAAAGTCTAAACGTGCGCAAATCCACTATTTGGCGCACTCCAGACAATCGGACACTGTGCTACCATTGTGGTGAAGCCAGTCACCTACACCGCTAGTGCACATACCGCCAGACGCCCAGACGCACGTTGCCCTCGTGATGGTGAGCGTCACCTAGCCAGCAGTCCCTGAATCTTCCGCGTCGCCGGTCCCGCTCTCCATCTGCTCGACGTTCTACGTCACATGGCCAACTCTTCGCTTTCACTCATGGCGTTGGAAACAGGTCCATTAGGTCTCCAAACCGATGCCCGGAAAACTAGGAGCACGGACTTCAGGGGGCGGGGCTGCGGTTAACTGATCTATAAAACATCCTCCTACCCGATACGCCAGCCGAATGCCAACGATTCCCTTTGACCGCCGCATGCCGTCGACTAAAAATGTGCTTCCGCAGTCATCCCCATTCAATTCGACAACTACCCGGTCACTGCCCTCGTGGACACTGGCGCCGTCTATTCTGCTATGAGTGCCGGACTAGCTGCTGAACAGAGGAAACTCAGAACGCCAAGGCGCGGACCAAGCCTTTGAACATCCGTCAGTCAACGTACGTTGCTTCATTTATCGTGTTGCGCACGAGTCCTCGAGGAAAGTCATTCTTGCATTTGACTTTCTGCGCGAGCACGGCGCTGTTATCGATCTTCTGGAGCTGATTATAACGCAAGATAATGCAAGATAGTAGCACGCGCGAGACAGCACTGCGTGTTGTTGACGACGCTGTGACACTCCCGTTGCGAACTAGTATGTTCGTAACTGTTGAAAGCGACTGCGCCCATAATAGTAGTGGAATCGCTGAAGGAAACCTGTCGGTGCTCATTGTTCGGTAACACTCTGTCGGCGACGACATTATTCAACTAAACGGCCGAATAACTGAACTCTTTGTGACGAACTGCAGCGGCGAGTACCAACGCCTTGCAAAGCGAACGGTCACTCCTCCCTTTGAAGATAGTAGGAATGCAATAGGTCCCACGCTTGCTGAACTTTCTCCAACCGCCAAGAGTGACACCCTGGTTGTCAGTGCAGTGGATGTAAATCTTGAGCTGTCCACCGCACAGAAAGAGTGAAAACGAAGTATCCTCCTGAGACCCGGGATGCATTTGGGTGCACAGATTTTTAACAAACTTTCAAAATAAATCAGGATGGTTATGAAGGTGAAAAGTGTTAAATGTTTTTTCAATAGCCGTGATAATTTCAGCTCAGTGCGATGTCCAATATATTGGACACTGGGATGCTACCCGGTCTTTCTTCACCCAGGGCGCACGTAATGACATACCGCGGATATTACGCAAAACTCATGTGCAAAAATATTTTAACAACTCAAAAGGCAAAGTATTCAATAAAGTACATAAGAAGAGCATTCCTCTGCTCAAAAAAAAATTCGCTCTTGTGTTCACTTCCCATGGGCAATTTCAAAACACCTATTTGTCCTTGGTGATGCAGAAGAAGAGCTGACATTTGGTGCAAAAGAACTTTGTTTTCATGTCGCAGCCCTGTAGTCTGCAGCGGGCAGCGTTTGCAGTGTCTGCCAGTATTGAGTAGTGGGTAGTGCTCTTTTCTTGCGGTTCTCGAGGAGACAGCCGAGCCTGCTTTGATGACGGATGCCACTCGGCTTCGTTCTCACTCTCCGTTTCATCCTGCTTGTTCCATTGAGCCACGAGAGTCTCAGCAACAGATTGGTGGAACTGCATATATTTGAGTATTTATTTCCGCTGTTTCTTTAGGGAGCGTATGTCCCGCGTGTTCTGCACCCAGGAGTTGTTGAGGGCAATGTCGAAGAGGTGAAAGATGGCTCTGATTGTCCACTTGTTGACGCCTGCTTTTATCCTGTAGTAACTTATCATTCGGTCTGCCTTGTCAACAACGCCCATGTTGAAGTTGTACATGCGAACAATATCTGGTAGAGGGATATTGATATTTTTTTGCCTTACGAGACCATCTGCAACAATAGGTGTCTTGCGGATCGAAGCCATGGATTGAAAAAAGAAACGTTATTGGATTAATTCATAAGACACGCGAGGCCGGTCCCCCGAAGAAAAAAAGAGACGCAATTTCGTCCGCAAGCCGCTAAACGCCATCAGTACTCGCCTACTGTTCATAACAAGGCCATTGAAAAAGCGCGGTCAAAATTGAGTCCTAGCGTCCAACGTAATGGACACGCGAAATCAAAGGAAGAATAAAAAAAGGTAAGCGCGCGAATAGTTGAAATTTTTTATTCTGCGCTTACGCTGTTGTATCAACTTTAATATAAAATCAAAGATATGCCCTAAAAGCAGGTAGAAATACGAGAAACAGTGCTTACTTCTCCGGCAGCTGCCGAAAAACGCCGCGCCGCTTAATGCCGCCATTGTGGAACTGTTTCGGCGGGAATTTTAACGATGTATTTTCATCAATGCTGCATAGATTGCGCAAGCAGGTGTCCAATAAGTTGTACAGTGCGGTTTTATGAGGATGAAAGCCTTGTCACAGGAGTACTGTCTCATATCTGAATGTCCAATATATTGGACAAATCCCCATAGCGGGGTCTCAGGATTGAATGTTGAAGGATTGTTTTGTATGCACGTTAAATGTAACACAGACCCCATCGCGAAACACCGTATTATAGCGGACCCGACCAAGCGCCCGTGCGTCGGCACGCCTACCGCTTGTCGCAAGAGGAACAACAGGCGCCGCGAGGAACAGTGCGCCGAAAGAGCCCCACAGCTCGCCCGCGTACGGATCAAGAACCAGCAGCGTACCGGCCACGGACACTACAACCTCCGACGACGCTTCGTGGAGTACCAGCGCGACGACCGTGTTTGGGTATGAACCCCGATACGCCGACGAGGGCTGAGTGAGAAAATATTGCGACGCTATGTCAGACCCTACAAGGTCATCCGACGTATTGGCGCACTAGACTATGAGCTTGTGCCTGACGGCATTTCGCATTCACAGCGGCGCCGCGCACGATCTGCAGTGGTCAACGTGGTGCGTCTTCAACCCTTTTACGGACGCTGACGAACTTTATTTATTCTTTATTACTTTCGCTTGTTTGCAGCATCGGGTCGATGCTTTTTAAGAGGGGGGTACTGACACGTCTACTTGTCTTTATCGGGCGGCACATTTCACCGCCTAACAAATGTTGTCGCACAGCGCAGGACGCACCTGCCTGCATCGGAAGTTTCTGGAATGTTATCGGTGCTTCCATCCACTGTCTCTGACCGAACCGTGTGTAATGTGATTGCATGTGTGCGCGTCGAAAATAATGTAGGACTTTGTGGAAGGTACGCGGGTCCCAGCGATTACTCTGGAACATTCCACGACTGATGTATAAAAGCCGACGCGCTTGACCCGCTCATTAGATTTTCGACGATCGCCGAGCGTGTTTGCCGCTATCGTTGTGCGCAAAATATAGCCTGTTGTTGTGGGCACAGGTTCGTCCAATAAAAGTTAGTTTTGTCTTTCACAGTATTGCTACTGTGTTCTTCAACGTCACACCACCACGTGACAATATTACCCAAGGGAACAC
The DNA here is from genome assembly GCF_050947875.1 of Dermacentor variabilis. Taxonomy (NCBI): domain Eukaryota; kingdom Metazoa; phylum Arthropoda; class Arachnida; order Ixodida; family Ixodidae; genus Dermacentor; species Dermacentor variabilis. Next base: position 84,264,229 of record NC_134578.1, read on the forward strand.
GAAATAATGTTTAACCACACTGTCAAAAAATGTTGACCTGCGAGAAATTTCGTTTATTCCAGAAGTTACGGATTGAATGTCTTAGGTTGGGAACGAACGATTCGCGGATCACCATTACGTATGGAGTTTTAAAGCTAGATTAAACTTAGTGAATAGATTGGCGAGGTATCTGGACACGACTGAATAAGGGAATCTTAGTAATGCATCAGACATGGCGACATATGGTTGTCCAAAGAAACTTGAAGGACTTTCGTGTGTTCAATTATATTGCAGTTTCTACGCTGAACATTCCAGCGTATATGGAACAATATTCGTGTCGTAACTGAAATTAATTTTCATAGTAGGGCTAAAGTTCGAAACAGCGCTCTTAAATTACACGGAAGTCCTCATTTGGCCGCAAACGCTGCAACCTGACTTTTTGCAGCCTCGGGGACCAGGCGGCGTTTCCGTTCTTACGTTTCGAAAGTTTCCCGCTCTGTTTGTGTGCAGCTTCCATGAAGGTCCGTAGTACTTTTCCTGCCACTAACTTTTCTTCACTCAAGTGCTTGATGTCGTGGTATTTATTCAAATCTCGAGAGCTCTTTTACTACCCAGAAAAATAGAAATTAAGCCTGTATCACGTAGGAAATAAAACGTTTGGATAGTTTTCTCTTGGCGGTGCAACGTATCTCTGGTTGATGTTAAGTTCAAGTTTAAAGCAATTCTTTGAAATTCGTATATATAGTCATGCAAACAAAGATTTTAATATAACAGGAGCTACTACAGAATACCCTGCGCCGCACTATGTTCATGAAATTGCCGCAGCGCTTACCTATCATTTTACAACTTGGGGTGAATTAGCGCAAACGCTCTCTATATAGACTCGTGCAATGTAAGCTAATACTTTATTGAACTTTAAGGAACAGTCACAATGTCTTTTCAATGATAACAACGAACTTTAGGAAAATCCATGAAATGGACATGCTTTGCATGCTCGCCAATGGTAGCACTGCATTGTACACCAACACGAGGTGCCCGTCTGATAATTAGTACAGCAGGTGATCTTGCACTGTCTGTGTGCTAGTGTCGTATTTACCAAGTCTTGCCTATGTATCAGTACAGGCGCACACAACCTTACTGTAACTCGTGCAGCTTTCTTCAAGAAGTCGGACATGTTCGGTGCACTTGGTCATGTTGTGTTGCAGAAAGTCGTTTGCGCTGTACCCCGTTGTTTAGAATTTACATATTGGCACGTTGACTGCGAGATTGCGAGGTGTAAAAGCCCACGCTTGTTGGCTTCCTGCGCTGCATGAGCTTGCGAAGGCGACTTTTGTGTTAAAGCGTGTCGACTTCGAACTTAGGGCGCTGGTCAGTGCTTGACTATTCATTTATCTCCCCTCTTATTTATTTACCCACGTTTCCCCTTCCAAGCTGAGAAACAAAGACGCCGGTGTGGTAAATTTCGCCTTAAATAAAAAGAACTAATTCAAAGCAACTCGCTTGCTCAACGTGAGCAGAGGCTCTGGGCCACTGAACTCTTGGTTTGGCGATTTCGCTATTTGTTACTAAAATACGGGTGGGCAGGAAAATATGCAAGATAGCTCACAAGCGGTAACACCATTCAAGAAATAATACAGAAACTACTGACGAAGACCTACAATCTCGAAAAACAAACTAATGAACGAACAAGCGAGCTAGGGAACGAGCGATAATCCTCTCCCTGCTTCATTGTCTTATTCATGCAACTCAGTTACGCGAGAACTCAGCAATACGACACGCGGCCTCTGCTTTTTCCCTCTCTTTTCTGTTCCCAAGCACGAGCGCTTTCCCTAGCGTGTTACCTGGTCTTTCCTTCACAGATTCCCTCCGCTTTCGTATGGCCGGCGCAATAGGAAAACCGCAGAGAGCCAGAAAAAGCTATTCGCTTCAAATTATTCTGTAACAAGTGAAGCCACGTGGAAACTCGCCTTTCACTTCTTTACTGGAAGCCTACCGATCCTGGTGACAAGGCAAGGAGATCGCAACGGCTAACGTCATTTCAAGAAGCGCATGTGTCGTGTTGTCTTTCCTAGGTTCTGTTGCATGGGCACTATTAATGCGAAAGGGTTCTATGAACTCCCCACGGAAATCTCCCCATCTGTCTATATCTCGCTAACCCGTGACTTCATATGGAACACAGATATACGTGGGGTTCAACGGTATATATTTGGCAATGCCTTAATACTACCCATGACTACTGGGAGTTATTATTACGACTATATATGCGTAGAACTGTAGATGAACTGAAGAAGGCTAATAGAAATAGCAATACACCTTTTTACGAGGAAAATATTTAAGCATAAATAAGACTCATTAAAACCATAGAAAGCTAAGATAGCATAATTGACGTTCAATTACTCTCACACTACTTGCGCCCGATGAGGATTATGAGAATATTGCATTTTTCTAGGCTATATTAGTTTGCCTAATCAAGAGTATTCCAGGTTAAAATACTATTCATAAGTATCTTACTCAAGGGAGGCTAACATTATTCAGGCCCAGTTTCGATTGCATAACCTTATTTTCATTATTGCTGGTGAGCATAACTGGCGTGTAATTACCGTAATTTAAGCCAAATTACGAATAATTATGATTATATTACGTACGGCAATGAAGATGCTTAAGGAATACAAAGAGTGATTAGTATTGTAATATTTCTTGTTTGCTCAGAGTAAATGCAGTTACGATATTTCACACGTTATTCTTGCTTCCTACTATTCAGATTGAGATATTAGGTGATTGCAACTTGTCATTGCAATTCTTGCAGGCAGATTCTATCACTGTCGACGCATTAGGCCGCAGTGGGCGTAAGTTGTCAGATAGCGAGGGTAGTGCCTATCCGGTCACTTAATAAAAAGCCCAGCAAACGTAGCCGTTGTACGATCAGGCGGGTCGGACAACACCGCCGATGCATGTGCGCAAAATGAACGACTTGAAAGAGTACTTACGCACTATCTCATAAGTTCCGATGTGTAGTGTCTGCAGTTATATTTTTCACGCAATGTCGCTCAACCAAGCAGCCCAACTTTGACACATTAGGGACTCTTTTCTAATGATCGCGTGGTGCCGCCTTCTTTGATTTTGTGGTCAGGAGGACATTGCAGGCCTAAGTTTCTTTGGAGTATGGGATTTTACGTGCCAAAACCACCATTTGATAATGATGCGCTTCGTGGTAGCGCAGTCCGCATTGATTTTTACCACCAGCCAATCTTTAACGCGCCGCCAATTCACGAGCCACGGACGTTCTTGCATTTCGCCCTGAATCGAAATGCTGCCGCCGCTGCCGGTATTTGATCCCGTGACCTCGTGACTAGCTGCGCAACGCAATAGCCGGTAACTCATAGCGGCGGTTTATTGCTTGCCCTACTTGTCTCCTTTGCCAATATGTTTAGTATGACTCGGCTTGATGCCTGGTACGCCTCGCAAGACTTCCATTTCGGTGAACATCGAGGAAGAAGACTGAGTGGACGCGAAGCTTTCGTTTCAGCCTTAACGGACAATATAATTTTTTAAGGAGATCATTGCATCTTGCCCAAACGGCACGAGTAGCCTGTAGGGTGTTCTTATTAAAAGCGGCACTCCAAATGAATTTCAAGCTCTCCCAAATATGCGTTCATGAATTCAATCGCCATCAGTGTGTTTTACTCTTCGTTCTTCATTTCAGAAAAAAGTGTGACGCAGTGGCTTGTCACGTTTCTGACACGGCGCGGTAATTATTTTATTGTTGATTTGCCGCGTTATTCGCGCACGGGTTCGCTCAGTGCCGACAGAATCATTCTTGCTGCGTGCAAGGCATGGAGCGTAGATGTTCGTTACTTTGTACTCAATTATGAGAAAGCTGTACTATCACTTGTCAGTCGCATACACTGTCGATCTTCCGGAACCAGTCAGCATGGAACCTTCGTCTTTTGTAGGTGTGGGCGCCGTAGCCTGTGATTTCTGTCATTGATCCAAATGCGCACCTGTTCACTTATTTTGATACGTTGCCAAAAGAGCGGGAGTAAGTTTGCGCCTTAGTTGGTGTTCATGCAAAAAGACAACGTGCATTAAGCTTACCGTGCCAGGATGCAGTTACACTCCCTTTGTCACTGTTGTATACGTTCCGTATTTGAAGTACTTTCATTGTAGATTACCGATACAAGGCCGGCAGATAAGTTAATTCTGTTATCGTCAAGGAAGGCCACATCAGCTATCAAGATGGCACTATTTTAAAAGACCGCTAATACACACGTCTTCCGCCTATTATTCTACGTTTTGCAGATTGAATGGAACACAGTGCGATAGCCAGCACCCAGTTAGGTGTCCTGCAACTGACCAAGAGGCAGTGTGTGGCGCGCTATCGAAAGCGCCATCTCGTTCCTCTAGTGCAAACGTTTGCGGAGAACGGCCTGTACGGACTAGTGTTTGTGTGCCAATACCGCATCAACAGGACAAAGAGCCGCAAAGTGTAGGCAGATACAGAATAAATATCCGCGCCTATCCACATACGTCGCGCTGTAAATAGGTATGGCTCTCTCTCAGTTCCTAAGTATCTCACATTGTTAGGCTAGGCAACGCTCTATTTCCCCGCTTATTTTGGAAACAGCCCGGCCTTCACTTATTTGTACTGTGGTTGAGCCTCTTAAGTGGTGGCTTCACGAAAACTGGGAAACGGGTGCAGCTATATACCTACTCGGCAAGGCTAAAAAAGGGCGATTAGGAATTTACAGTCTCCGCTAACAACACACGACAGCGCAGACATAACTGCAAGGGATGTTTGAGCTGCACACCGCAAAATGACATATTACTCAAAAAATTCTACGTGACGCTTTATTCGCATTATCCAGTCATAATCAGATCGTGGTTTTGGTAGGTACACAGATCATGGTTTTGGTAGGTCGTAAATACCCTGGAATGTATTTCTTGTTCCACTTAGTTTTCCTAAAGACCCGTTTTCACAGCAACGCTAGCGAGCAGATGAGACGGCAAGAATTGACACCAGACGTTCTGAGAACCTTCATCATTATTTGAAAAACAAGGACTGTTATGTTAGAACAGCGTATTTCATTACGAAACAGCCGTTGTAGTTTGCTATAGGTGGACGGGTAGGTAGGAAAGTGGGCAAGGGGGTAGATGGGTAGGTAAATGTCTTCCCGTGTCGCCACGCTTGCAGAAAATTAGATAACGTGAGACCGATGGGGTAACAGAACTTCTGCAATCAAGCATCGCAGCCCGCTGCTTTGCCAATGAAGGCCACGATTGTTTTTTACGCTTTATATAGCAAGCGTGCTTTCCTGGTACCAAAACCAGCCAGCTCATTGAAATACACAGAGCTTGTAATTCCTGCCATTTGTCGGCTTGGTTCCGTGTCACAAATTGTGCCTTCAGGGGCCGTAATAGACTGCATTACCTCCGCGACATTCCCACTTGGTGCAGTGATTTCCTCGTGGCAGCTCACGCTATGTAGAAACTGTGTGGCGTTGTCCGGAATTCATGTCCGCCTAAGTTCATCAATTTGTGAATCTCTTCAGTGAACTACAAATGTCATCGTAGTTCTAACCTAGATGACTTGAAATAGCGCTAGTATGATTGTATACCATGTCATCGCTAATAACGTCACAACTCTTGTTTTTGTCGCTCTCGCTCGTCCCTTATCTATGCGCAATCCAATGATCGCCTTGTTTTAGGCTCGTGTAGAATGCCTTGTGTAGAAATGACCTCATTGCCGTCATGAGATCGTCTATAACTTAGGCGACGCGCTGCTCTCATCACACACATTTACGCTTGTAATGCAGCCACAGGACTACTGTCTTTACAGGAACATGTTGTTCCACCTGCAATCGCTTTGAGGATCCCAAAGAGCGCCGGACAGCCAAGTGTCTGCAAAATACTTCGCTTAACATAGATTCCCAGAGTGCGTGGAACCTGCAAAATTTTATTGCGATATCCATAACAATCCAGCCGCAATACCATTGTCGGCGTCCCTTGATAATCCGTATAAAGTGCAAGGACGATTACATCGTCGACTCTCGCCGTATGCTGCATGCTTGAGTGAAAGCGGGCTAGACCGACACGACGACAGCGGCTCCGTATAAAGCGCGCCATGGAGGAAAGCCAGATGGAAGCGCTGAGTCTTCTGTGCAATGGGGAAGGACTACACCGAGTGCTTCGACTACACCGGGTGATTGCACCGGGGACTACACCGGGGACTGCACCGGCGACTACACAGGGTGATTCCTTCGCCTTCCTCTAGGTCAGTTGGCTCGCCGCTGCTGCCGAGATTGCTCACTGCAGTGCTTTGACAGCGACTGTCCGCGGTCGTCCATTGATATGTGTTCATTTTGAACGTGCGTGCGTGACACCATGTTTCTCAATCTAGAGTCAGGAAGCTAATCTTTACAACTTGATACGGCGGCGCAAACTAATATCCTTACTTCGCATAGTTTCAGACTCACATCACATCTTGAGGCTCAGTTCCAACGCACGGCTATGCGTTATAGTTGCAGTTCAGCTGCGACGAAAAATAGCTGGATCTATCGCGGTTATGGTTCAACACTCTAATTCAGGCTTGCCTCGTCTGCTGCAAATTATTTCGAGGTATGACAGTCGCGTAATTAAACACCACGCAGCAATTTATCGTGTAATGTTACACATTAGTCCATTGAATTGGCCAATTGATACTGTGTACGTCACTATCGAGCCATCAATAGACGTTAACGCCGAAAATGCGCATTGATGGTTTTCAAAGAACGTTTACTACTTCAGCCGCACACACACGAGTCTTACTTGGTATTATTTGCTACAAACCGTATTTTCCCGGGTAAAAGATGCGTGCGATAATTATGGAGCAGCTGGTGCACGGCTATACAATTAGTCGGCACGAGGCATATAAGTTTACAGTTTACATTGAATTAAGATCAGTTACGCAAATTTTCCCCTTGGGAGACAATAAACATTCTTCATTTATTGAGCGCATGTGTAAGCCAGGCTTTGGCAACGGATGGCTGACTTCAGGGTTAAAAACACACGCAGGCGGTCAGTAGAGGTGGAAGGCATACGCCTATATTCAGGCCCAAGGCAGTGCAGCTCTTAAGGCAGGCTTTGGCGTCAGGACATCCACTGCCCGCTTCTGCAAGAAAGCGATGTTTTGATTGGAAGACTCCGACAACAACAAGAACAAGAATCTTTATGCAGCAAAACAAATTTGTTGCAAGTTATTTGCAAACAGTCCGCTAATAACACCGAAATTATTTCTAAATGCCTAATGCTAACACCTTATAAATACCTGCGTACATCAGAGAGTACCCTAGCTCTGTGTTTATTACTTACAACAGTAACGCCTCTGAAACTCCACACAGCGTCTACGGCCAAACCACTCATTGATTACGCGCACAAAAAGCACGCTGAAACACCAACAATAATATTCTTTTGCGGGGTACAGAACAACGCATATTACCAAATTCAAAAGGTTCGAAGTTGTTCAGGTATCAGGACGTTCATTCTGAAAGTGGACATCCAGAAGATTTCTGAGGTAAAGGTGGGGTGATTACTTGGTGCCAATGTCACAAACAACTCTTTTTGTCGCGGAAAATAAGAAACAGTTTTGTCTGACTTTTCAGCAATAGATGTGAAAATACGCCACGTAAAGAATAGCGACCCTCAAAAAGAATCCCTGAGGGAGCATTTTCAGTTCGACCTCTTCTCTCTGTATTCATTTATACGTGACGCGGCACACGGGGCGACAATTCTCAGCGTAATTGAATATTTTCTCGCTAGACGTGGCCTGGGTATTTACTCGAAGGAACAGCCACAATGGGATCCATCAAAAACATGGTGTGCGTGTTTCGACGTATTGGGAAATGACGAATCCAATAAAGTCAATGGAACCTGATATCTATCGAACCACAGATACGGAAACATTTAAATGTAGCAGGTCAGTGATGTTAAATGACATTTGCACACGTTTATTCTGGACTGAAGAGACTGAATAGAAGAAATACAGAAATGTTTATATTCTGTTGAAGCCCTCGCTATAAAAGAGTAAAAAAAAATGTAGTGTGTGCGTGAGCACCTAATAAGCCCTTCTGTACAGCTTATATACCATGACATTTTAGAAAAACAGTAAACAATAAAGTTTTCTACAGGTAGCATACTTTCTCGCAAATATCACTAAGAATAGCAAGAGCCCTAATTACATTTATATATGCGTTCACTTTATGCACTTAGTGAGCCAAGAAGTATTATGAGTATGTTTTGCCTATAATGGATATAACATTCCAACGAAAACACTTGCCACCTTCATAAAAAAGAAAAGAAATTGCGTTACAACAATCAAACAGGTATGCCTGCAATACTTACTGCACGAACAACTCTGCTGATCGGTTCTCTCCTCCGCTGCAGTCATCATGGCGAGGAACGCTGCACACAAGTAGGCGCGGATTGCAACAAATTTCTGATGGTATATCCAAGTTTCTTTGTGAAACTACAGCTGAACGAATTGGAAAGAAGGTATCGCCATCCTGTGAAATCGACTGTTTCGCAGGAGACGGAACAGGATCGAATCGTGTGTGTATTTTGTAGAATCTCAGCGTTACCATCGTTGAAGCTGCAATTTCAATGAGAACGTAATTGTATGTGGCCGAAGTGTTTGCCCACGATCCCAATTTCAGTAGTGCATATAGCGCTCATAATTATTACTGCGTTTTCATTAGACATATGGAATGCATTGCCAGCTGGCGCCGTCCACTTACCTCCGAGTACTGCAAGGAGGAAGATGGCAGAGGTGAACTTCATCTTTCCAATAAGTCTGACTGTGTTGCCTGCGAGCACGAAAGGAAATGATCACTATACGCGCCACACAGAACACACCGTGCCGTTTCGAAAAAGAGGAATTTTTTTGAACAGAAGGTTATCTCGCTTCAAATTTTCGACGAGTTTTCAAATGTATATGATCCACTTCCGCCTTCAGTGGGGCCTTGAACGCGCCCTGCAACTTTCGGAACCTGTGCCTATTTAAAGGAGCTAAGCGCAACGTTCTGCATAAGGTAGAGTTCATCTTACAAATGGGGCAAAGATAGCAACCATCTCTGCTCTCGTTACTGGACGAAGAAAGTAAGTTGGGCATGGCTGTTGAGCAACTTGCGGCTGAGAATAGCTAACGCTTAAAATATTCATGCAAACTTGACTGCATTTCTATGGCAAGCAAGGTCGCGGTTGAGGCCATTCTTTCTTAGGGCGCCATGTTGTTTGAGGTTGTTTCGCATATTATTCCGTAAATATATAAGAAATCGCGCCATAGTGCCGGTAAATATAGAAGTACATGGCGTGCGGCTTACGAACCGGACATATGTCGTGCGTAGCATATAAAGAAAATCATTTCGCACCCATCGCGTCGCGCTGATTATTGTACCGCTTCTAATTCATATTGTAACGAAAGCAATTTCTGTTTCCGGAACTGAATCTTTTTTTTTAATTTCATTTTTTCTGCTAAGAAATATGAAGGTTTACGGGGAAAATACATAGCGGGAAATAAAGCAAGATAATGAAGATAGGCTTAGCGCAACGCATAATTTTCAATCTAATGCACAACCAAACCTATCAACTCCTCACAAATATTTGAAAAAATTACCTGAAATGACAAACCACTAGAATGATACTAAGTATTCTATCCCTCAGAAGCTGCAAGTCTGATGATGGAACGCGATGGGTCTCCTTTATATCTCTCTTTAGGCCGGAAGTGACGCACGTTCAGAAGCGCCACGCACTGCTCGTCGATTCAGTTTGCACGCGATAACGCTTCTGCTGTTTGGTGGCCAGGGTTTGTTAGCTTGATATATAGTTTAAAGTGATGCCTGCTTCCTGAACCGCCTTATGAAAAACAGGAAAACGGAAACATGTTTCTTTCCCAAATTAGAATTATTTTTGAGCGCGTGGCATTGATTTGAATGCTCTTTCAGGTTTATGTACTCAGCTTCAGTAGCAATTACTATGCGCATTTTCACATAAAATTGAAATCCGCAATTATAGACGAACTTAATTTGTACGTTATCTGAGAACTACTGTCCTACGGTGCCAACTAGACAACAGCTCAGAACTCAATAATCTCATATCAATCTTATGTTCTTTAATCAAAACAATTTCATTTAGCATGTCTCCACATACAAATCCGTCTGTGGAGACGAGGTAAAATCACTTATTACACTTAAATCCACAGAGCATAATTTTTAAATTATTGAAAAACCAAAAATAATTTACTAGTTATGCATGATCAGCTTCCCTTCCTCATTGCTACAGTTCTTTCTCTAGCCTAGTGTAGTAGAAAATAAGAGGAGAGGTTGTAATGCTTGATTTAAGTATTTATTAGTGCCGATAATAATAACATTTGAATAATTTTTCAGAAAATTGCGATGTACCGTAAGTGTCTCTTTCTACCATGTGACTTGAAAAGGGACTATAGTGAGATAAGTACTTTTGATCGCTTGCCCAACATAACGAGCCTTTTAAAATGGAACCAGATAAAATGGAACCGGATATTATCAGAGCAATAATTTCTTAGGCTCAAAGTGCGAACTAATATTTTATTTTAAGACAAGTACCCCTTTTCTTTCCACGCAGCAAGTTAGCAAAATGCATTTCCTCATAAAGGAGTGACATGTAAATCTCCCTTTTCTTACTGCGTAGTAAAAAAGGCTTCCACTATTTTATCTGGAACCGTAATAGTGCTCGTGCCTGTGCTTCACAACCACTTAATTGCTCCTTCGGCTGCGAAAACCTTCACTTATATCTACCAACGACTATTTGAAGAACTACGGAAATATCAAACTACTAAAAAATACTGCAAGAAATATTGTTCCCCTATTATTCCGTATCTTGTTTTTGTACCGCCATCGTGGATATGCTATTTGTACTGCCGAAAGAAAAACTGGAGTTAGTGCGCAGCTGGCAGGAGAAGTCAATTTACTCATCGGCCGCGTTTACTGCCTCCTGACAGTTTACTGGCCTGAAAAAAACTGTCTGACCGAAACCCCCAAGACGTTTTTCTTCAACGGCCAAACAACAACGACTTCCAAGTTGACCTTGATCCCACCAAATTCTACTGTCATATCGCCTCATTGGGCAATTTACACACAGAAATTGGTCGCCTTTTCCTGAAAACTAAGGGTGCAATTCTATCAAATAAAATATTTCATAGGCTTAGCATATACAGTTTTATAATGGGTCCGTTTGGAGGACGCCATGGTCGCAACAATACGGAGCAGTTTGGCCTATCCAAAGTCATTCTTGAAGCATAGAAACGGAAGTGCTGTATAAGCGCTTTTCATATTTGAAATATCGGTAGCCTTGATATGCATTGCGAGATGCCTTCTTCATAAGGTGCCTAATTTTTTACAAATTGTGAACAATGGTATTCTCACAATAATCCTGGCGTATATATGATTGTAAATATTTACATATCAATTATCACCGATTTATATGTTCTAGTGAAAGCTTATCGCTTTCAACTGTTTTGCTTAACTAAAACCGCAGTAAGCGAACTTCATGATTCTTCGATTGGACTAAGTTCGTTTTTATCGACAGGCTGGAATTGGTTGCAAAATATTGCGTGGGACGAACTCAATCGACGAGCAACCTTCACTGGAAAATTAGCCTACAAATTTTTCGGGACGTATGGTGCATATAACATGAAGCTCACGCCAAATGTGTTCTGTATCTAAAGCTTGGTTGCAGGAAAGATATGCACCCGGCTCCCCATTTGCTGTATGTTTTTCCGCTTACATGCCTCCCTTTAAATTTATTATCGAACACACCTTGGCCACCTCACTGCATAACCGTTGTGGAGGATAACGACCATGTGGAGGATAACGACTGCATACGCCGTCGTTGTCCTCTACATGGCCCTCTTCTTCCTACCTCAAGAGTTATATTAAGCAGCGCGATTGTGGTACCCATATCAGCCGTGCTGCTGTTGTGCTACCGGAAACGTGACCTCATTTTGCCATTTTGAGACCCAGGGTTGGTTTCTTATATCTCTACAGCTCTATACTTTGTTAGTGTTCGAAAATTATGTGAATGAATAGTGTTTTATCATATTCCCCGTAAAGTCTTTTTTAATGACCACCAAATGTTCAAGCATCTGCTTTGGAAATTCGAACGAAAAAGTTTGGTTTGATAAAAAACTGTTTATGTCTGATGATAATGAAGGACAGTACGTCACATTGGTTTGCAGGAGAAGGACGAAATAATCAGCTGAACAGCGCCACACCAGATACAGCTTTTATAAATGGAAACCTTTATGGCCACAAACTTGCGATATTGCCATGGCACTGCGCCAAGGAGTCACATGACGTCCCTACGCTCGTTGCGCCGCGGAAATTTCTCTCTGTCTCGCTCCCTAGTCACTACTGCGCATGCGCCACTAATAGCACCGAGCCACAGGTGTTCCTCCGCTGCGCAGCGCCGAGCCTTTCCACCGCCGGTGTTTGGTATGACGTCACACCGTGTTCCTCGTTGTTGCTCTCGCCTCCGCTCACTTCGCCAGCTGCGCCGCATCCCTGACATGACGGAGGATGGAAAAGGAGAGCTCCCGTGCGCCGCAACTACAGTTGAGGCGGAAGTTTGGATTTCGAGAATTCTGATAAGCACCAGGAGGCCTGCAATCGATATCGGAACGGGATGAAGAGGGAAAGAATCGCCCAGGAAACAGACGAACAACGCGCCGAACGAATGTCTAAGCGCCATGAAATAGCTACAAAAACCAGACTAACCTGGACTTGCAATCAAGATTAAGGAAGGTTAACCAGGCTGTGCCTTAGATTTCTCTATTTATGTCCTGGCATAGCCGAGCTAAGCCACTGCCAATTTTTCGTAACTCAGACATAAATTCTTCTTCTCAATGTATTAGGATTGCAGTGCGAATGAAACTTACTCTCAGATATCGTTGAACACAAACCGCACCTATTTACAGTACGCGTCAAGGGCTTCACTTGCGTACTTGCTTCCGACATAGAAGTACTGCACAGTATATGAATTGCTTAAGGTTTTAGTCTTACGGCCGCGCGCTGCATAGCTACCACGTGGAACTGCCCTTCTCATTTCGTAACCATTGAACACTCTAACACTATTGTTCCACAGGCGGCAGCTGCATGTGTTATGTGAACTAAGCTGTAAGCAGGACATGGAACATAAGCAGCTGCGATAACAGCACCATAAAGAAAGCGTCGGAGAACAGCACTCCTGATGTTTGAGAACCTAGAGCACAGGTTCATAGGCCCGCTTTACCATTTAGACTGGGTTTTGTAAGGCTTGAATTGTGAGCATTGCCCATCGTACATACGCGAACAAATTAAGGCTCTTTGCTAGGATGAGCGCACATGCACGATCTTGTTTCTTATCGTAGTCTCAAGTAAGGGGGTTGCGCCAAGTGGCACTGTAATCTTTGCTGATATCAGAAAGATTAATTAACATAAGCGCATTATGTACGTGTGAACACTCACCAGCTGACACACACTATTTCGTCAGACAGGTGATTTCTGGCGTTAACTGCAGATGTTTTGTTCATCGAAAGGAAACTATTTCACTGGCTGGAGAAATGTCATTCACCAATCGGAAAAGCTATAGCTTTTTAAACAAACGTTGGCATACCTTTGGAAATTTATTGCTTGCTCTATTTTGCGATTACCTCTATGTAGCTTTCCTGGCCAAAATTACTGCAGCAGAGGAAGGAATTGACTAGCTGGTTAGTGTAGAGGGTAGAATAATGTTTTTATTTAGAAACGTATTTCTTTCAAAAAATCATAAGCCTGACATATTGCCCGGTGTCTAGAATACCCGGACGGAATGGATCAGAGAACTATTCGATGTTCACTCTCCTGCTAGTGCATGGCGGATACCAGTTAATGTACCTGCGTGCTTGTGAAATGGTGCGTATGTCTGGCCAGTTCCCGCAACGGCTTAGAGAAGGGCACTCGGTGAAAAAGGCGGCCGGCTTGGAGCTACAAAGACACAACGACAGCACGAGAAACAGAATGTGGTGAAGGATGCCAACATTGAAAACACGCGCAGTGCAAACGGCGGAGGGCTGAACAAGACCTGCATCATCACAACGAAGAGGAGGGCCATTATACGGTGTCTTCACATCTCGCAATTTAGAACGCAAGTCAGTACCAATAAGAGAAAGCGATGCACCTGTGTCAACTAAGGCTTCATTTCGAACACCTTCAACAAACACCATAAGTACATTTGACGGGCGCTCCGGAGGAGTTTCACACTGTCCAAAGATGCAGCTTTCCCTCCTGAAGCTGCACCATTTTGTTTTCCGGGCGGCGATCTGTTCTCGTCGTAGTAAATACTGACTGGAAGAATAGGTTGAAGAAGTGTGCTATTTGCGTCTTTTCCGTGATCATTTGAGATCGGCTTTTTATCTTGTATATCTCTTGTTTTTTATCCCTAAGGTGCATCAAAACATTTTGTGGCGAAGATTTCAGGAACACAGAAAGCGCTATGTTAAAGTACTTTCGCTTAGAGTCCCGTAACGCTTATTTCAGTTGAGCCCACAAATGGTATACCCCGGTTGGTATCCAAGTCCTCAGCCATGTTCAAGTGGGTGAGGACTTCTATAGAGATCTATACAGTACCGGCGGTACCCAACGCGATAATGGAAGAGTGAATAGGATAGAGGTATTTCACATCCCACATGTAACGCTGGAAGAAGTAAAGAAAGCCTTGGGAGCTGTGCAAAGGGGGAAGGCCACAACGCATTCCATTCGGCCTATGAAATGCCGCGCAGAGCTTCCAGCACTTTACTGACATCCTCCTTTGCAGCCTACCCTTTGTTATTGCCTATGTTATTGACGGATTTGTTGCCAGCTCAATGTCGTCCCAGCACCTCAACCATCTCCACCTCGTTTTCAAGTGTTCGAATGAACACGGCCTATTTCTCAAACAAAAAAAAAGTGGGAATTCATGGAACACTCTTAATTCTTGGGTCACTTAGTGGTTGACGACAGCATTTAACCCCTCTCCTACTAAGTGAAAGCCATCATAGGCACTCTGCATCAAAATTACTGCAACAGTTGAACAATTTCATCAACTCATCAACAATTATTGAAGCAAATATGTCAACAATTATATCATGTAGTCTCTTGAAGCCCTGCTCAGTTCCGCAACATCTACAGCAACTTCCATAAGTCGGCTGATCCTCCTGGCACTGCCTTCATCACAATCTTTTTCCTGTAAACTTTATGGTACACCCTCAGCAGGATGCTAAAATGACCTGCAATGTTGAAGCTTCAAAATGAGGGGTCTAAGGCGTGCTTCAACAGCTAATTTATGCCCAATGCATTTTTGGATACGATGGTTGAAGTGGCTGAGGAGATCTACATATATTTATAGAGTGCCAGTGGCACCCACTACGGTAATGGAAGACGAAATAATCCAGAGGAATTGGACATCACACAAGTAACACCGGAAAAAGTAAAGAAAGCCTTGGGAGCTACGCAAAGGGGGAAGGCAGTTGGGGAGGTTCGGTATACAGCAGATTTGTTGAAGGATGGTGGGAGATTCTTCTAGAAATACTGGCCACCCTGTATACGCAATGCGTCATGACCTCGGGAGCACCGGAATCTAAGAATAACGCCAACATAATATCCATCCATAAGAAAGGGGACGCCACGGACTTGAAAAATTATAGACCGATCAGCATAGTGTCCGTTACCTACAAAGTTTTTACTAAGGTTATCGCAAATAGAATAGAATAGAATAGAACTAAAGGAGCACGAAAGATTTCCTAAAGGTTACTCAACAGTAGACCATATTCACACAATCGGTCAGGTGATAGAGAAATGTGCGGTATAGAACCAACCCTTATATGCAGCTTTCATTGATTACGAGAAAGCGTTTAACCCAGTCGAAACCTCAGCTGTCATGGATGCATTACGGAAGCATGGTGTGCACGAGCCGTATGTAAAAATACTGAGAGATATCTAGAGCGCTTCGCAGCCGCCGTAGTTTTAAAGAAAAGCAACAAAATACCAATAAAGAAAGGCGTCTGGCAGGGAGATACGATCTTTCCACTGCTATTAACAGTGTGTTTACAGGAGGTGTTCAGAGTCCAAGATTAGGAAGAACTGGGGATGAGAGTTAATGGAGAATACCTTAGTAACTTGCGATTGGCTGAGGATATTCCCTTGCTTAGTAACTCAGGGGACCAATTGCAATGCATGTTCACGGACCTGGAGAGGCAAAGCAGACGGGTGGGTCTGGAAACTAATCTGCAGAAAACTAGAGTAATGTTTAACCGACTCGGAAGCGAACAGCAGTTTACGATAGGTAGCCAGCTACTGGAAGTGGTTAGGGAATATATGTACTTAAGGCAGGTAATGACCACGCATCCGGTCACGCGACTGAAATAATCAGAAGAATGCGCAGCGGTGCCTTTGGCAGGCATTCTCAGATCATGAACAGCAGGGGGAAGCACGTATGGGGATGAAACCTGGAGGCTTAAGAAAAGGGTTTTACTTAAATTGAGCACGATGCAGGGAGCTATGGAAAGAAGAATGATGGATGTAACGTTAAGGGATAGGAAAACAACAAATTGTGTGATAGATGTAATCAATTTGCGTTTGTTCCATGTTGAAATGAAGAAAAAGAAATGGGCATGGGCAGGACTTAATGACCATCGGATAACCGACACTCATTAATGGTTGCGGACTGGATTTCAAGGGAAGGGAAGCGTAGCAAGGGGCCGCACAATGTTAGGTAGGCGGATGAGATTAAGGAGTTTGCAGTGACAACATGGCCACAATTAGCACATGACAGGCGTTGTTGAAAGAGTATGGGAGAGGCCTGTGCCCTGCAATGCGCGTAACCAGGTTGATGATGAAGATGAATATTGCTCACAATATATATATATATATATATATATATATATATATATATATATATGTGTGTGTGTGTGTGTGTGTGTGTGTGTGTGTGTGTGTGCAAACATATATGTGAAACTGGCTTCACATGTTAAACCTCTTTACACGTAATCTTGGCTAATGTGATCTTCTGTAGATTATATTTATTGTTCTTCTTGTTTAATTTGAATACGCATATACAATTAAGAAATACCAAAAAATCTGTAATTACAGTTACAGGACTTGTGCTCCAAAAAACATGATCCGCCACAATAGGTTGACTGTTTACCCTTACGTCCTTACACGAATCTACATTAAATTCGTCTCTTATCCGTACCATATGAAGGCTTTATAATGGTCAGTTATTTCCCAGCAAACGGAATGCTTTTCTTCATGGTAATTATGCAGTGTAGACAGTGGGTTAACGTAGCGAATTATACGATTTGCAGGAGATTCAGAAGTACCACGTTTAATAGGTAATTGGCAGGTTAAACTTACATGTCGAAGTCCTATGATCTAACTTTTTTAATATCACTTCCTTCGACCGGGGAACTAAGTTGTAAAATGCACCCCTTTTATGTTGACCTGTTTCTAATATATAGAACAAATGTTCATAATTTCCGCAACATTCGTTTGACGTTTAGAACAATGTTTTAAAAAGTTGTGTATCTGGTTCCTTTGGCAACAGGTGGATTGCACTTAAAGGGTTTTACACCTTTCCATCACAATAAAACAAATGTACAGTGTTTCAAATCTATTGGGTAGATTGGGTCAAATGAATACCTATGACGTAGCCAAAAGTCGGAGAACTGATTAGCAGCCAGATGGATCTCATGAGCTACCAGGTCAAGTAGAGGCAAAAACATAGTGAAATAGATGACGACCTTAGAAGTACGTGCAAATCCGGCGTGTTTTATTTTGTAGAGCCTGTTATTTTCATTGAACAAGAGCACATAATTAGTCCTGTCTGTGAAATGAAATGGTTGTGGTTTGATGCGTTATACTCTTCGCGAAATAAGGTTTAGCGGCTATCTGTAAACTGTATGCCTCAAATGTGAACCATGTTTGCTTGAGCAGCAATAATTTGAGGGGTCTATTGCTGTGCCTATAAATTGCATCATCACTTTTTCAGGTTATGAAAGTGAATAGCCAGACTCCATTGCATGCTCAAAAGCTCCAAATGCCAGGACTCCCGGTTAGGCGTATGCCTTGAACATCCACTCGAAATCTACCTGTGCCTCTAATTTTGATTGGAGTCCTGCTTTGGCTGGTCATAAATGTGTCCTGTTTCCTGTATCGCAATGAAAAATTCTCTATCTAATAGTAAACCGGTCCTATTGCACACTAAACTAATCAAAATAGGTCGAACGAGAGAGTGGGCGATGTAATCATTACCTGTTACAGCGCTGTGGAAATGTTTCCGTCACCGCAAATAAAACAGTTTGCTGCAAATATTCCCGCGCAGCGTAATTAAAATTTATGAACTCAAATGAACTCAAGGTTTCCTGAAAGCTCGCATAAACTGCACTGGGCATAATTAGCATGATTTTAAGTGTCGAATCGGGACCAATAGCCAACGCCTCATTTTTTGCCAACATCGAACTGTAACATGTGCCACATCTAGAAACTGTAAGAGCACATGAATCCTGATATGGAATGTATGCAGAGAGGTGATGATAGGAAAAAAAAGCAATATGCACGGTTTTAAATATGTGTTGCTTTATTTACGCCAGATTCTAAAGAAGGTTTTTGCCCATTTGTTCTGCTATCTTGGATAGCTATCTGCTATCTGAGACAGAAATGCATTCGCCCACACCCCGAGATTATGCGAGAATAGGCCAGATACTGCAATTTCTTGCAGACCAACACGTGTCCGCGCCTCCAAACACTTAGTAAGATACTCCCTGCACTCAATGGAGATATATTTTGTTGGTGCGGAGAGCGGCTAACTTTTGCCTACGTTCCGTGCACATGTAAAGTGTGAGCCTCAAGTTACTATTCTCCCCTTACGAAGCTAACGCCGAGATTTGGCTTGCTAGTGAAGAGCTAAAGAGCCTGGGATCTCTTCTGGGACAATTTAGCGAACCGCCGAGGCCAGTTGAGCTCTGGACTAAGGGACCCTCCAGCCGCCGAAAGCCTTTAAACTAAGGTTAACACTTCTACCTCCGCTGTGGATATAAGCTCGGTATTGTACCCTCTCGGGGACGGGCCATCGCATTCCTTTCCACAGTAGGGGCGTAAGCCGGCAAGGGTACACGCCTCCTTCCACCTCCTCGTGAGAACGCATACCGGTATTTCACCATCTCCTGGATCGGCTACCACATTGCCTTCCCTTATACGGTTGGAAGCAGGTCAGGATAGTCCTCCCACTTACTCCTCGGACCGCATGCCCGGTATGGCAGTTTCTCTGATATCAGCGCACATTTTCCAGTCGCCTGTACTGACGTTGGCAGGCCAGTATGCGCCTCCCTACTTCTCCTGGGAGTGCATGCCTGGTCTGATCAACGTGTGCTGTGCGGGAATATTTGTCGCACGTTATGATATTCCCGTTAAACTAAGCATGCCGATAACTCTGGAGCAAGTCATTGTAACACATCTATACATCGTTCGTTGCGACGATGTCGATAGGTTTTGTGTGGATTAAGGTAGGTGAATTAGCATTAACCACCTATGCTGTATAATTCAGCAAATATTTATTGTTAGACATGGAACAGGTAACATTTAATAACCGGCCAGGAAGGCAAGGTTTATTGCAAGCGAAAAATGGACTTCAATCAAAACTAGAGGTGCAGACACACTTCCAGTAGACGTTCAAGCATATGACTAAATAGGAACAATGGTTTTGGCAGCTCTTCGTGCCGGCATTGGTGACTGCGAATCCGCTGCCCCTGACCTGCATGAAAGCTATGAAAGAATTTGTTGGCGCATGAACTCACAGCCCCAAGTAATTTACTGCCCGTAAGCAAATGGGATTGGAATTTGGTTCGCACCGTTGGGTATTAAACACGGACGCGCAATTCGTGATACGCCGTACTCGTGAATCCGCAATCTGCGTACATCTGAGAACGCCCTAGATCTGGGCTCGTTTGCTATTACAATAATAAACTATGAAAACTCGCATATCTTATTTTTCAAGAACTTCGGTACGATTCGCACGAGGTGACGTTTGTATTGACTATGCTCTGACCTTTACTTGACGTGGCGTCTCATGCAACACAGTTGTCTTCAATGGGCAGTCTGACCATAAGCTTAGTAAACGAAATTCATTTCGAGTTTTTTGCCCATGGTTTTTCATTAGGAACACTTCCATTCTTTTTTCCGTTGGGAAAGTATGAAACCCGTTATATGCAATGCATCTGATGTTATTGAAACCCAGACACGGAAGAAGTTTATTAAAGGAGTGCTCCTCATATCAAAACAACATTTAGACACCTCAGAATACATTCTCTGTATTGTTAAGACTGGTTAACGTAAACAGGGGAAATGAAGCTTTGCTATAGATATGAGTCGTGTGGCTACAGCACCAAAGCTTGCTTAGGAACAGTATTTAACATGGTACGCTCAGAAGCGCTCAAAAGCATACAATTTAGATCAGGCAACTTAAGTTCTACCCTTACGTAAATACCACGAATATGCGCACGCATGCTTTAACATATCTTCTCAATGCAGAAACAGCCACATCCTACGTATAACAGACACTATAAAAATAGAGCTGTGCAATGTTGCAGCACAACAAACGCAGCGCATTCCTATGTTCAAACTATTATTAGCACTGGTGTTCCATGTGATACTATAATTTTTTCGCCCTTTGTATCAACCCATGAGATTTGATAAAGAAACATAATTTTAGTTTGCAATATTTTGTATCTACCAAAATACCACCCGATGGCTGACTTCTGTGGAGAAATTTTGCTTTCTTTTAAGAGAAATATCTGTGAATGCATAGCACAAAAAATCATCAATAGAGATTGAAGGAGCTCGATAGCGTAAGCAGCTGCCATTGTTACTTTTTTAGCGCTGTTGTGCTATAAAAAGTACTTCTTTGCTTCAAATTATAAGGCAGGCTTATGTACAAAGACTCGAGAGGCAGGCGAATTGAAATTTAGGTAGATCCTCAAAGAAAATGGGAGAAATATGGAACTTCGGACAATAAATTATCTTACAAGGGGAGCTGGAACGAAAGTTATCCTAGTACAAGCTTTAGCGATGGTCTGAATTTGGGGTTCAGGAAAAGCGGGCCACTGGCTTCACAGTAATTGACTTGTACAAAAAATACCATTCTACATAGAAACCTACCTTTAACTTTTAGTTGCTCCATTGCGCATCTTCTCGGTTTGCTGTTCTGCTACAGTCATCATAGCCAAGAATGCTCCACAGCGATGAGCCAAAGATAAAAGTAATACGAAGAGATAACGAACGTTACTTCACAAAGCTTTGCCTTCTCTTTGTGGGGAAGGAAACTTCCCCAGCCAATGAAATTCTTCGTTTCGAAGGAGATGGGGGAATACTCATTCGTGTCCATTTACATTGCGAAATCTCACCATATCAAAGTTTGTACACGCAGTATATGTCACAGAGGGCTGGTTTATGGGAACAAAACATGTTGAGAACTTCGTATTGCGTTTATACAGCCAAATACTTTCAATAACAACAGTGAGTGCAGTACCACATGACGTGACCCATTTACCTTCCAGTACTGCAAGGATCGATATCACAGACTTGAACTTCACCTTAGGAATCAGTCTTACGGTTAGCTGTGAGGGAGAAGCGAAATGTTGACAGTGTAAATAAATGAAATTGCATTTGCGCTGGAAATGCGTGTAATAAAACAATTCGTGTTGGTTTAACATATTCCTATGCCCATTAGGTGTTAAATATGCCTTTGAAAGTACGCTGACTCTCAAGAAAATCAAGTCTGGTGCTCGTGCGCCCTCTTTCAAGCCAGTGTTAGCACACTTGCTTATGTGCGGCACACTGCATACAGGTTCCATGCATAACGCATGCAGATCTCCACTTGTTGAAATATAGTCGCATATTCTGCGATGGCTAGGAGGAGAGAAAAGTGATTTGATGCGGGCATTCTGTACCTAGGGGTCGCAAAGCATAGCTGCATAAGACTTCCTGTAGTTAGACGTGCTGCCGCACTGAAAACAAGGCCACAAGTAAGGCACTTATCTCAGAGTGCACAATGTTGTAGGTTGCTATGAACAATATTTCAGAAATGTGAGTGATCCTAATAGGAGTCCTGCTTCTATAACGCACAAGAAGATGACTTGCTTACTCAAGAGGTGTATCTGGTGCCGGGCTTTTAATGAGGTACATCCTACACTTTGTGTAAGTTTAGTAAGGATGTACGCTTCTTTTCTGAATTTACTCATAAAAATTTCCATTGTATTTGTGCTTCCGTTATGAAGATATTGGGCAGTCGTTCAGAGGCCCGACGGGGACTATAGGTATAAGAAGTTAAAACGCACTTCATCGAAAGAATTAATGTCCAGAAGCAAATTATAAGGTAAATGCATAAGCAAATATACTGTCTGCTCACAGACATACATCGACTCGCCTCTTCCATGAATAGGCTAAATGGGAGAATCAGGCCTGGTTTTCGATTGCACAACAGCTACAAGGATGATGAGGATATGACAATAGTTCTGCTTTATATCTTATTTCAGGGCAGAATAAGAGGTGCACGTGTTGGAGAACGTCAATGTATCTGGAAATGAATGCGCTATTCACAGCATAACGCCAATGCAGGGAGGTAACCGAAGCAACTCGTTTGATTTCAAATATAAGGGACTCACACATGCAGAAAAACATTCGGGAACAAGAAGTCAGATAGGTGTTTTTTTTTCAAGAGTAGCCTAATTTTACACATATGGCGCATTTGAAATGTCCGTTAGCTTTGATTGAACATCTGTCCGGAGAGGTTACCTACCAAGGTACGTCGGTACGACTGTGCGGGTATGAACGAGGCGGTGGCCGGTTCCTGTTCTGTGATGAAAAATCAACCCTCATTTGTAACTTGCTTTTCAGTTGTCTCCTAAGAGGCAACTACAACTTGGCATTCCATAGCCAAGGTGCCCAGATCACCTCACGCGTGCCGTTTGGCTCCACCGAAGGTATTTCCGAATCTAAGCGAGACTGGCATGGCGAAGTTGGAATGGCGACAGTGCTACAACTAGAACGGCATCGCGAACCCGAGCATACACAAAGCAGCCTAAGCTGTTTGGTGCCGCCTGCGGCATGGTGTAAGAGTAAAAATAGAGTGACATACTTAGGCATTTACAAATTTATTTATTGTTAATTATAATTGTTTTGACCGCTCCTATCTGTAGCACCCCATGGTGCTACAGATAGGAGCGGTCAGAAAGCAAAGTATTATGGAGATATTGATATATAAATATAAAGGGAAAAAATATTAAGTGATGGCGTCGTGGCCTGCTGTTTTAAAGGAAGATCTATCCGCGGTGTGAATGATCGGGGCGCGATGCGGCGGAGGCGAGCGCCAGCTGGAACTATTGCATGGAACCCGGAACGTCGCTCCGTAGCCTCCGAGACACCCACGCGCCGGCGTGCGCGAATGAAGGACACAGCGGTCAGTGTGTGAATTGTGGAAACGCTGAAAAAGTGGTTTGCTTCACTTTCCGCGTAACAGAACTATGTTTTCTGATATATTAAGATTATAACCCTAGAGCTATCTTGTCTTTAGGTTGTGGGTATGTCGTAGTTCGCGATTTTCCTACGTATGTTGGCTTGAGAAATTCAATTACTTCAGCAAGTTTCTTGCGTCAAACGGATGTCCTTGTGGTGGCTGGCTCGAAAGTGAGACGCCAAAGACGGATTTTCTACGACACGCGCACCTTTCAGCTTTCTACGACACGTGTCTCGTTTCCTGTGCGACACGCGCACAGGAAACGAGACACATTTCGTCCACAACAGCAAACCTAATTTTACACTCACCACGCATTTCAATGGCGTTTAAGGTGAGACGCAGCATCTCTCCGGAAATGGTAGCAGCCAAGGCACGTCGGTGTGGTTCCAAATATAAAACGATGCACACCTGCAGGAATGTATAGTTGTAAACTGAAAAGCAGATACGTATTTGTCCCCAAATTTTTTTTCACATATATTACAGATCTAAAACGCACTTTATCTCTTATGCAACATGTTCGTTGACCGAGGTTTGTCAGGTTGAATTATATTGTGAAGTATTGCGTGTCTATAGAACCACATGCTCATAAACAGAAAATCGGGCGTATATTTTTCACAAGGGTAGTTTATTTTTAAATGCATGACATGTTTATCATTTTGTGCCAGTTTTATCCACTGAGCGTCCGTAAGAACAACTATGCGTATGCTTTCATAAAAGTGAATTGAGAAAACTGTATAGGAAATTGATCTGTGGGCTGATTCAAATACTGTTCTGTGGGGCTAAAGAACATTAGCGCTGAAGTCGCAGATACAGTATCACGGTGGTGTTCTTAACTTTGAAACTTTCTTTATTTACCGCCACACCGAAAACAAGTATTACATTTCGGTTCAATGGACACAGGACAGTTCTGAGAATCGATGCATCCGTAATAGATGATCGCCTCGTTCTTCATTGTCTCGTCCAGTTCTTTGTCTAGACTAGTGGAACAGAACTGAACCAGGACACTGTGTAATGCTTGCTATCCATAATCATTAGTGCAGAAATTGGTCGCTATTTAATCGAAACTGAAACAAGTGGCGAAGCAGTATGTGTGGTTTATTACCATACGACACGCTAAAACAGTCAAATAAAAGAAGTACATTTGATAACCTTTAAAACAAAAGGTTCCCAGTGAATTGAAGCCTGCTGGTGAACGGACAATAACTTTTTAGGCTGAATGTACATTGTAATATTCAAATTCGTAACAAATATGCATTGTTCTTAGAAAACAGCGAAGTTTCAAAAATGTTTTTCCTGTTCACACAGTGACATGGAAATCTCTGTTACCTTGTAGCTAATGAAAAATATCTTTATATATATATAAATGCAACACTAATACTGCGCGAGCTTAAGCTTCGTAACAGTTATATAGTTACCTTGGGATAATTGCAGATACACATACAGAATCCTCGCCATATTTAGTGAAGTAGCTTAGGAGATTCTACGGAGAAAATTGTTTTGTGCGATTGGAACGCGAAGATTCTTCGAAAACCGATATGAATAAGATATCATATTGTCATGTTGGCATAATCTTCCTCGTATTCCACTTCTCCGACTGCTAAAGCATGGCTCGAAGCTGCGATGGACGCCTTGAACCACTACTAACATACAAACTCCCTCGATGTAAATATTGTTACGAATCTTGCGAACGTATTTATCCGTGAGTTCTTTGCAGCGCCACTGTCCATAAGCCTTGGTTATTATAGAGAGAGCTAATGACCTTACTGCCCAGCTCGTGGAAGAAGTCATTACACTATGCCGCGGTATTAACTGCCTTCCGACAGCAGACTATCCTAAGGCAAAGGTTCTTACCGAAATAATAAGACCTTTGCGGATGTGCCTTCAGTATATTGTAACGACGCCGAATCGACAACGATGCGGAGCAGCACCACCAACAAATACACTTTATTAGTCATCAGAGAGCAAAACTAACAACGACTACTTTTTCTCCACGCTTAACCTAAAATACCGCCATGTTGCGTTTAGTTATCTACACTAATTATGACAGCAGGTATGCCTGAAAACACGTGCACAGGGCGAGATTTGAAACGATGTGGAACGTCCTTTGGCTTATGTACCATATTCTGCGACCAAGGTTATTCAGGTTGATTTATATTTCGCAGGATTGCTTGCTTGTAGCCCCACATGCTCAAAAAAACGAAACAGAACACATATCTTTCTCAACGGTATTTAGCGTTTATGTGGATAACAACTTTACCATGTGGTTTAAGTTTTACGTACTCAGCTCCTGTAAAACTGACTATGCGTATCTTCTCGTAAATGTAATTGAGATAATTTTTGTCAGTAGTGGATCTGTGCTTTGTTACAAAGTGGTTTAAATTTACTGAACTGCTGGGCCAAAAGACATTAGCGCAAACAGGCTAGCACCATATCACTATGGTGCTCATCAATACAAAATGTTTTCTTGTATTTGCCTCCACACCGCAAACAAGTTTTATATTTCAGTTGAATCACAAGCGAATAATTCTGATAATTTTTGCATCAGTAATGCATGATCTGCGCTGCCTCCAAATTCTCCTACAGTTCTTTGTGAAGGCTAGTGTAATAGAAGAAAACTAGAAAAGTGTGTAATGCTTTATTAGAGAATTACTAGTGCCGAAAGTGGTTCCTATTTTTTTCGTAGTTATTAGCTGGTGATATATTGTATATGCTTTGTTATCACGAGACACTGTAATGAGTGACGTGAGAGAAGTAGTTTTGGGAACCTGTAAATGTTATCAAGACGATGCAAGAGCGATAAATTCTTAGGCTATTCTCACATTGCTATATTTCGAACTCGTAACCAACAAGGTTTTTCTTTCCTTCGAAGCACCGGAGTAACTAAAATGTACTTCCTGGACTCACAGCGTAATAGACATCTCTGTTGTTCTTGTGCCTAATCAAAATATTTTAATATTTCAAATGCAATAGTAGTACTGGTCGTTCTTTAGTTTTGCAACTGTCCGAGCATTAGCTTGCGTTTATTGGCAGAATCATACACAGAATCCATGCCATAATCGGCGATGTAGCTCAGTAGGTGGTTGGGAAAATGCTCGTTTGTGCTTTTGCAGAGTCAAGCTTCATACAAAAGCTACAGGGAAAAGATACCATATGGTAATGTTCGGATAATGTTCCTCGCGTTTGATATCTTTAGCAGGAAAACCATGGAACATCACTGCCATGGCCACTACAAACCAGTACTCAAATGAAAAAATATCTCACAGAGATAAAGATAGGAAATTTGGTAACTTGTTTATATCTTATTTCTCCGAACTTCCTATGTCAATATTCCATGGTTATTTACGATTGAGTTAATGGTTTTCCGGCCCAGCTGGCGCAAGAA
Organism: Dermacentor variabilis; assembly: GCF_050947875.1. NCBI lineage: Eukaryota > Metazoa > Arthropoda > Arachnida > Ixodida > Ixodidae > Dermacentor > Dermacentor variabilis. The sequence goes on from NC_134578.1 coordinate 84,291,158, forward strand.
GTCATTAAACTCAACGGCGGTATTTGTTGCCTTCCGAAGCGTGCTATCCTAATGGAAACGGTCTTACCAAAATGCTAAGGATATCCTGGGTGCACATTGGAGACGTGTTGAAATCATTCGCATGAAATGATACACCCTCTCATCCTTCGTGACGGTAGCGCAAGATGCTGCCTTTCAGAAACCATAGGAACCTCGTCTTTTGGGCTTCTTTTTCGAGCGTGAGACGAAACGGAATAGGCTACGCCTTCAGCTGAAGCATGGTGGACTATTGCCGACAATCCTTACCAATTTGCAGAGCGTACGGAGGAAGCCACTTGACTGCATGGATTTCAAGTTCGCCCTTATGAGCTCTACACCCCTCCATGGATCGACATACGTCGCCGGCCTGGCCGCCGACAAAGTTGTCTACAGCCGTTGCATTGTTGTTAAACGGCAGAAATAAGTGTAGTTTGAAACTAATTTTGGAAGCACCACATGGCACTGTCATCCCACCTGATTGGAAAATGAATGCAGAATAATGTGTTACCTTATCTTGAAAACTAAGGACAGCATCATAGTAAACCAAATGTTGCACATGCTGAAACAATCAAATTTCTATAACGTATATATTTGGAGAACTCCATGGTCTCAACATTGAAGAATAATTTAGTGTCTTAAGCTTCGCTCACGATTCAAAGGAAAATAAGAAGTGCTGTATAAGGACTGCCTCTATTTCAGGAATGGGTGGTCCCCTTGACCTGCACTACCAACTGCCCTCTTTATTAGGCGCCTCATGTTTTATAAATGAGTAGCAGAGCTGCAACTCATGTAAGTAGATGACTATATGAAATGGTAAAAATGCACATGTCATTTAAGTTCAAATATGACGTTAATGAAACCTAAGCACTTTCTACTGTTTCAATTCTGTAAATCCACAGCACATATACTTCTTTATCTATTCGTTTGGATCGCATGTGTTTCTATTGATTGCAGCAGATTCAATTGTAAAGAAATTGCGCTGATCGAATCCAACGAACGAGCAATTTTCACTACGCCTTTTTTCAAAGCCTGGCGAGAAGCAAACGAAATTTAGGCTCACGAATAACGGTCTTTTATAACATGCGAGGTGACCGTGCATCAACACACAACACTGCTACTTTGAACATTTACCTGGGTAGCATTGGCTTTTTACCTAAAGATTGAAAAAAGAAAATACGTAGAGCTCTCAGAGCTCTCAGAGTGCAGCATCTTGTTTTATTGGGATTTTGCGTTCCTGAAAAGCTGACTCGAGCTCCTCTAGGATGTCGTATTACTGGCATATTAATAGCTGCATTAGCTATTATTGGGCAGGTAAGAGAGCCCACGATGTTTCTGATACTCAGCATGTGCCAGTTACAAGAATAGCATATGCTAGAACTCGTCCCCTGAGACGAAAAGACCTGGTCGAGGCGCTTCCCTGTAGGGCCGAAGCTGTTAGCAGCTATTTCTGAAATGCTTCGAATAACATCGCTTACCACAGAACATGATACGTGCATAGTGTGCTTTATTAAATGTTGCATAGTGTGCTTTACTCATTAGTTTGAGAGCAGTTGTGGCGCTCATATAGCATTAGCGAGTCCATTGTCGAAGTTCCTTGCTATTGCCGAACGGTATTCTCACACTTTAGTCACCGTACTCCTAAAATGCCCATATAACGGTCCGTATGCCTTTTCTACATTGTGAAGAGAATACGCCTAGTAATATTCCCTGACTGATGCTACATGAAACCCAATGCGCATTTCGAATATGTCGTGTATTTAAATGTAGGGCACTGTTACCAAAAATATGTATCTGGTTTCCTGTTTTCGAGCAAGTACGTATCGCTTTATATTTGGAATCAAGTCGACCTACCTGGGTCGGTAACATTTGCGGACAAGTGTTAAATCAAACATAAAGCTCATTTCAAATGCGGCGTGCGTCTAAACTTAGGTTACCGTCGGGAAAAATAACTATCCCTTCTTTTTTTTGTTTCCGAGTATTTTTTTTTTGCAAGTGCGAGTCGCTTTATATTTGAAATCAAACCGACGTGCATTGCCAAGCCGTCTACATAAGCGTTGTACGGTGCAAAATGCCTTCATTTCCAGCCACGTCGACCTTCCTACACGTTCGCCTCTTGTTCTTGCCTAAATAATATATAAAGCAGGATCATTGTGGTATCTTTATCAGCCTTGTAGCTTTTGTCATATCGAAGACCGGGCCTGACTCTCGTATTTCGTTTCTTCTTGGGAGAGGCGTGGCAACGTATATCTCTATGAGCAGTCGGCATATTTTCTGATGGCTATACCGTATAATTGCTATTGTGCATTCATTCTTTCTATGATTGCGTTTTATCTTCTTATACACATGGTCCCCGTAGGGCCTTTTTGAATGAGTGCGCCGCAACTACTCTGACAAATATTTTCAAGGTGCACACAACAGACACGGCCCAAATGGAAGGTCATACACAGGACAAGCATCTGTGCTCTGTATGACTTTCCTTTTGTGCCGTGTGTTTATTTAGTGCCTCAAAATATTTGTTAAATATCCACCTACTAGGCTCATAGAATGCTCGTCTAAGCCACAATTGCTCTGCTATCTTTTACAACTTTAAGAAAAGGACCGCACGTCATTACTGACGTTTGAACGAAGCGTAGGAAATGTCAGCTTCAAAGCGCTCACAAGATACGCCTCCTTGGCGAGCCAGAAATTTTTATGTCTCTCAGAAACACAAATGCCGTCAACAGTGCTTATGCACATAAATTATCGTCCATCACTACCTACGATAGTGAGTATACTGTGAGGAGGGCCTTACCTGAGGCGTTGTTTCACATCTGGGTGTACATCGAACTACACGAATTCTTATACAGTCATGTTTACAACCCCTAGGTACAGAATACACAATGCCCGCAACAAAGTACACCTTTCTTTTCTTCTAACCCTCGCACAATGTGCTTCTATAGTTCAGCATGAAGTATCTGCGTGCGATATGGGTAGTGTGCTGTATAAAGATTACCCCACAGAAGAAACCGCACTAATGCCACCTTGAGGAGGACCGCAGAGCAGCGCACCTAATTTGCTCAAGTGACAGCACAGGTTCGCATGCAAACTATACACCTAATGGGCTTAGGAACATGTTAAACCTTGTAGAAACGTGTAAATGTGCGTATCTTCAGAGCAAAGCATATTTCTCTTGTTGCGAAAGTGAGCGGTTCCTTTCGTCCTCGCAGCTAATAGTAAGACTATCACAAAGAGGGACTTTACGTATGCCATCTTGCTCGTTGCAGCACTAACAGGCTAATGGATCATGACATATGGCACAGCAATCTGTGTTGTTATTAAATATATTTCGCTACCTAAAAGTAGTTTACAGTTCTGAACACGCTGTCTTCCGGCATACCTGCTGTTTATGATATATACTGCATGTACAAGCATTTGAATGGGGAGATTTCATGAAATAAACCCACACGAATGAACATTCTGCCATCTCCATCGAAACGAAGCAAAATCATTGTTTGGGGAAGTTTCCTTTTGGAATGGACCAAGGTATAGCTTCTTCAAAAAAATAGTTCATACAGTTTTCGTAATATCTCATTTTTTGCTAATCTCTATGGAGCGAGCCTGGCCGTCATCACTGCTGCAGAACATGAAGCGACTTGATGCGTAGTGGAAAAATGAAATCTAAAAGTTACGTTTCTCCGTAGAAAGGTATCTTTTGCCAAAATTATTTACTACCAAGCTAGTGGTCGTCGTTTCTTGCACCCCTTGAACCGATAGTCGGTGAAATTTCCACCGGAATAGTCAATGCTCCTGTCTTGCTCAGCAACACTGGGAATGAGAGACAACAATTGATTGAGGACCTGAATCGAGAGAGCATAAGACTGGGGTTGAAGATTAATGGGGAGAAGACAAAGATAATGACCCATTCCGGGGGGGGGGGAAGAGAGCCGAAGTTCAGGATCCTTAGTCAGCCTCTAGAGTATGTGAAGCAGTACGTTTACCTACGTCATTTATTCACAGGGGGCCCTGATGATGATCATCATCATCAGCCTGGTTACGCCCACTGCAGGGAAAAGGCCTCTCCCATACTTCTCCAACAACCCCGGTCATGTAGTAATTGTGGCCATGTCGTCCCTGCAAACTTCTTAATCTCATCCGCCCACCTAACTTTCTGCCGCCCCCTGCTACGCTTCCCTTCCCTTGGAATTCAGTCCGTAACAATTAATGAACATCGGTTATCTTCCCTCCTCATTACATGAACTGCCCATGCCCATTTCTTTTTCTTGATTTCAACTAAGATGTTATTACCTCGCGTTTGTTCCCTCACGCAATCTGCTCTTTTCTTATCCCTTAACGTTACACCCAAAATTCTTCTTTCCATAGCTCGTTGTGTCGTCCTCAATTTGAGTAGAACCCTTTCGTAAGCCTCCAGGTTTCTGCCCCGTAGGTGAGTACTGGTAAGACACAGCTATTATACACTTTTCTCTTGAGGGATAATGGCAATCTGCTGTTCATGATCTGAGAATGCCTGCCAAACGCACCCCAGCCCATTCTTATTCTTCTGATTATTTCCGTCTCATGGTCCGGATCCGCCGTTACCACCTGCCCTAAGTATATGTATTCCCTTACCACTTCCAGTGCCTCGCTACCTATTGTAAATTGCTGTTCTGAGACTGTTAAACATTACTGTAGTTTACTGCACATTAATTTTTGGACCCACTCTTATCATTTGCCTCTCCAGGTCAGTGAGCATGCATTGCAATTGGTCCCCTGAGTTACTAAGCAAGGCCATATCATCAGCGAATCGCAAGTTACTATGGTATTCTCCATTAACTTTTATCCCCAATTCTTCCCAATCCAGGTCCGGACAGGCCGCAGTTGGAATATGAACCTGGCAACGTTTAACTCTAGATCGTTATCAAGTGAGGCGCGTCTAGCACTGCTATTGGAGGAATTAGAGGGCAGTAAATGGGATATAATAGGGTTCAGTGAAGTTAGGAGGCCAAAAGAAGCATATACAGTGCTAAAAAGTGGGCACGCCCTGTGCTACAGGGGCTTAGCGGAGAGACGAGAACTAGGAGTCGGATTCCTGATGAATAAGAATATAGCTGGTAACATACAGGAATTCTATAGCGTTAACGAGAGAGTGGCAGGTCTTGTTGTGAAACTTAATAAGAGGTACAAAATGAAGGTTGCACAGGTCTACGCCCCTACATCCAGTCATGATGGCCAGGAAGTCGAAAGCTTCTATGAAGACTTGGAATCGGCGATGGGTAGAGTGAAAACAAAATACACCCTACTAATGGGCGACGTAAATCCCAAGGTAGGCAAGAAGCAGGCTGGAGACAAGGCAGTGGGGGAATATGACATAGGCACTAGGAATAGCAGGGGAGAGTTATTATTAGAGTTTGCGGAGCCGAATAATATGCGGATAATGAATACCTTCATCCGCGAGCGGGATAGCCGAAAGTGGACGTGGAGGAGCACGAATGGCGAGACTAGAAATGAAATAGACTTCATACTCTGCGCTAACCCTGGTATCATACCAGATGTGGACGTGCTCAGCAAGGTGAGCTGCAGTGACCATAGGATAGTAAGAACTCGAATTACCCTAGACCTGAGGAGGGAACGGAAGAAACTGGCACATAAGAAGCCGATCAATGAGTTAGCGGCAAGATGGAAAATAGAGGAGTTCCAGATCAAGCTACAGAACAGGTATTCGACTTTAACTCAGGAAGAGGACCTTTGTGTTGAAGCAATGAACGACAATCTTGTGGGCATCATTAAGGAGTGTGCAATGGAAGTCGGTGGAAACTCCGTTAGGCAGGATAAGAGTAAACTATCGCAGGAGATGAAAGATCTGATCAAGAAACGCCAATGTATGAAAGCTTGTAACCCTACAGCTAGAATAGAACTGGTAGAACTTTCGAAGTTAATCAACAAGCGTAAGACAGCTGACATAATGATGTATAATATGGATAGAATTAAACATGCTCTCAGGAACGGAGGTAGCCTAAAAGCAGTGATGAAGAGACTAGGAATTGGCAAGACTGAGATTTATGCATTAAGAGACAAAGCCGGCAATATATTACTAATATGAATGAGATAGTTCATGTGGCTGAGGAGTTCTATAGAGATTTATACAGTACCAGTGGGAGCCACGACGATAATAGAAGAGAAAATAGTCTAGAAGAATTCGAAATCCCACAGGTAACCCCGCAAGAAGTAAAGAAAGCCTTGGGAGATATGCATAGGGGGAAGGCAGCTGGGGAGGATCAGGAAACAGCAGATTTGTTGAACGATGGTGTCAGGTTGCTCTACAGAAACTGGCCACACGATATACGCAATGCCTATGACCTCGAGCGTACCGGAATCTTTGAAGAACGCTAACATATTGCTAATTCATAAGAAAGGGGACGCCAAGGACTTGAAAAATTATAGACCGATCAGCTTACTGTGAATTGCCTACAAACTATTTACTAAGGTAATCGCAAATAGAATCAGGAACACCTTAGACTTCTTCCAAGCAAAGGACCAGGCAGTGTTCCGCAAAGGCTACTCTACAATAGACCATATTCACACTATCAATCAGGTGATAGAAAAATGTGCGGAATATAACCAACCTTCAAATATAGCTTTCATTGATTACAAGAAAGCGTTTGATTCAGTCGAAACCTAAGCAGTCATGGAGGCATTGCGGAATCAGGCTGTAGACGAACCGTATACTGAAAGATATCTATAGCGGCTCCACAGCCACCGTAGTCCTCCATAAAGAAAGCAACAAAATCCCAATGAAGAAAGGCGTCAGGCAGGGAGATACGATGTCTCCAATGCTATTCTCAGCGTGTTTACAGGAGGTATTCAGAGACCTGGATTGGGACTTCCCTGTATGCTGCATGCTTGAGTGAACGCGGGCTAGACCGACACGAAGACGGCCGCTCCGTATAAAGCGCGCCATGGAATAAAGCCAGATGGAAGCGCTGAGTCTTCTGTGCAATGGGGAAGGACTACACCGAGTGCTTCGACTACACCGGGTGATTGCACCGGGGACTACATCGGGGACTGCACCGACGACTACACAGGGTGATTCCTTCGCCTTCATCTAGGCTGCGCGTAGGTAAGTTGGCTCGCCGCTGCTGCCGAGATTGCTCACTGCAGTGCTTTGACAGCGAGTGTCCGCGGTGGTCCATTGATATGTGTTCACTTTGAACGTGCCTGCGTGACACCATGTTTGTCAATCTAGAGTCAGGAAGCTAATCTTTACAACCTTGATACGGCTGCGCAAACAAATGTCCTTGCTTCGCATAGTTGCCTACAAATTCACTAACGTACTCGATGCTTCTTATTTCGCACAAAAGTGCGGCGTTTTTTTCATGAAAACTGCAATTTCAGACTCGCATCACATCTCGAGGCTCAGTTCCAACGCCCGGCTGTGCGTTATAGTTGCAGTTCAGCTGCGACGAAAAATAGCTTGATCTTTCGCGGTTATGGTTCAACACTCTAGTTAAGGCTTGCCTCGTCTGCTGCAATTATTGCGAGGTATGACAGCCGCGTAATTAAACACCACGCAGCAATCTATCATGTAATGTTACACATTAGTCCATTGAATCGGCCAATTGATACTGTGTACGTCACTATCGAGCTATCAATAGACGTTAACGCCGAAAATGCGCATTGATGGTTTTCAAAGGAACGTTTACTACTTCAGCCGCAAACACGAGAGTCTTTCTTGGTATTAATTGCTACAAACCGTATTTTCCCGGGTAAAAGATGCGTACGATAATTATGGAGCAGCTGGTGCACGGCTATACAATTAGTCGTCACGAGGCATATAAGTTTACAGTTTACAGTGAATTAAAATCAGTTACGCAAATTTTCCCCATGGTAGACAATAAACATTCTTCATTTATTGAGCGCATGTGTAAGCCAGGCTTTGGCAACGGATGGCTGACTTCAGGTTTACAAACACAGGCAGACGTTCAGTAGAGGTGGAAGGCACACGCCTATTTTCAGGCCCAAGCCAGTGCAGCTCTTAAGGCAGGCTTTGGCGTCAGGACATCCGCTGCCGGTTTCTGCAAGAAAGCGATCTTTTGATTGGAAGACTCCGACAACAACAAAAACAAGAATCTTTATGAAGCAAAACAAATTTGTTCCAAGTTATTTGCAAACAGTCCGCTAATAACAACGAAATTATTTGTAAATGCCTAATGCTAACACCTTACAAATACCTGCGTACATTTGAGAGTACCCTAGCTCTGTGTTTATTACTTACAACAGTAACGCCTCTGAAACTCCACACAGCGTCTTCGGCCAAACCACTCATTGGTTACGCGCACAGAAAGCACGCACAAACACCGCCAATAATATTATTTTGCAGGGTACAGAACAACGCATATTACCAAATTCAAAAGGTTCGAAGCTGTTCAGTTATCAGGACGTTCATTCTCAAAGTGGACATCCAGGAAGATTTCTCAGGTGAAGGTGGGGTGACTACTTGGTGCCAATGTCACAAACAACTCTTTTTGTCGCGGAAAATAAGAAAAAGTTTTGTCTTACTTTTCAGCAATAGATGTGAAAATACGCCACGTAAAGAATAACGACCGTCAAAAAGAATCCCTGAGGGAGCATTTTCAGTTGGACCTCTTCTCTCTGTATTCATTTATACGTGGCACGGCACACGGGGCCACAATTCTCTGCGTAATTGAATATTTTCTCGCTAGACGTGGCCTGGGTATTTACTCGAAGGAACAGCCACAATGGGATCCATCAAATACCTGGTGTGGGTGTTTCGACGTATTGGGAAATCACCAATCCAACAAATTCAATGGAACCTGATATCTATCGAACCACAGATGCGGAAACATTTAAATGTAGCAGGTCAGTGATGGTAAATGACATTTACACATATTTATTCTGTATTGAAGAGATTGAATAGAAGAAATACAGAAATATTTATATTCTGTTCAAGCTCTCGCTATAAAAGAGTAAAAAAAATGTAGTGTGTGCGTGTGCACCTAATAAGCCCTTCTGTACAGCTTATATAACATGACATTTTAGACAAACAGTAAACAATAAAGTTTTCTACAGGTAGCATACTTTCTCGCAAATATCACTAAGAATAGCAAGAGCCCCAACTACATTTACATATGCGTTCACTTTATGAACTAACTGAGCCTAGAAGTATTCTGAGTATTCACATGCGCTGTGCCTGGTGCAGTCTATGCTACTCGTTCTTCCCCACGGGCCTGGTTATTTTGCTGGTCAATACCTCATGAGCGAGGTCATACCTGTAGTGGGGATTAACATCGTACATTGAGTAGCAGTCTAACTCCAAGGGCTGTGGAGTTAGGTGTAGCCCTACGTTACCTTAGATGATGCACTTCTTGTTCTACTTGTTGTAGGTGTAACTACTGACAATGGCGGTGGTTGGTAATGAGTTCGGTGACAGTTTTATAGCATGCCAGGTTCATGAGTACCTGTGTCTTAACTCAAAGAGGACATACGAGTCCCACATTGGTCGCCTTGCGGATGAGTGCAGCCAGACTAGTGATGTCTGGGTTGCGCAGACGTTTCATAGGAAGGGTGATTGGTCACTGTGCAAGCTTGCGCAACTGGAATGACGGGGCGATCGTGTTGATATAATCACATTGCAACCGCTTCGTAGGTATGAAATCACCATAAAAATATACCTTGAGGACAGCGGTTCTGCAGATAGAACTTTTGATCAAGTAACGTTATCTGTAATTCGTCAAAGGCCGTGAACATTTCGCATCACAGGATGGCCCCCACCATCGCCTCAACGTAGCCGGTGCACCAGAGCTGCCCATTTCAGCACTACATGCAGACGCAGAGATGCAGTACGTTAATGGACCCTCGCAAATTATGTTAAAGCTAATAAAAACACATACTGCTGCTGGTTTCGACATTATTAGGGTTAAGTGAACCAGATCTGTAGCTCAGACATTATGTGAACTATAGCTGTATACCTGTAAGCATTTTTTCCTCTCAGGAATGAATGAATGAATGACGTTTAATGGCGCAAGGGCCAAGTAAGACCAAAGAGCGCCATGTCTGTCGTAATGATTTTGTAGTGTAGTTATGATTTCTATGAAGTTGGTGTGACGTGGCTGTAAAGGGTTTTAAAGACAGTCGCTCTAAAGTGCGTAAAATCTGTATAATAAGAAATTGCGAAGACGTATGACGTGTACTATGAACATTAAGATCCATTTCAAAAGAATGACACGATGTGTAAAATATATCAGGTTATAAGATTGGCTAGAACACTACTGCCTCCTTAGAGCCCTTGAAACACAAGGGCCTGGAGGCATGTGCTACGCAAAACAATTATCGCAGCGGCATCCTCTGGAACGAGGATGCTCTACGAAGTTAATGGGCTTATAACTTGTAGGACAACATCACTTAAGAAGTTGAAGGCTGGCTTGGTGTTAAAAACTGGTTCCTTACCAAGAAACTTAGCCGGGTGTAGAGGGATGTGATAATGGTATGCAAGCGGAAAATGTTTCTTTCTCTCCGTTTCGGCTTCCCGACACTTCAGGAGCACATGGAGGACGGTCAGCCTTTCGCCGCATCTACCACAGGTTGGAGGCTCACTTGCAATAAGCAGAAAATTTGGGTGCCAATTGTGTGTGCTATTCGGAGGCGACGGAATAGGACATCTGTTCACCGAGATTTTGTTGGAGAGGGACAGAAACCTAACTGTGGCTTTATCACGTGCAGTTTATTATTTGTTTGCGCGTTCGACGTGCACTGCCAGTGTTTTCGCGCTTTTTCGTAAGAAATGCCTCAGATCTGTGACAGGCACATCTGTGGTAGGGTTAACTGCTTGCGATGTGATTGAGATGGCCATCTCGTCCGTCAGAACGTTACCTTCTATTCCCCTATGGCCACGTACCCAGCATATTATGATATTCTGGTTAGATGAGTACACTTTACACAAGACCGAATAGAGTTCAATAAATACGGGATTTTTATGTTTGCTGAGTGACATTAAGGCCTTCAGGACGCTTAGAGAGTCTGTACAGATCGCTGCTTTTGGAAGTTTTGATTTTCTTATATGCTTTCTTATATGATTTCTTATATGAGAGTAATGCGTAGGCCTCGGCCGTAAAGATACTTGTTTCCGGATACATTACATCGGATTCCGAGAAGGATGGGCCGACGGCTGCATAGGATACCCCGGCACTTGACTTCGAAGCGTCTGCGTAGAACTCTGCGCAGGAGTGCTTATACTGCAGTTCTAGGAAATGCGTTCTGATTTGGTCTTATAGAGGGGTGATTGCTGAAAAGTGTAGCGCACGCCATATCGGTAAATGGTACCAAAACATGTATGTTCAAGATTAGAGTGCACTTTAAGGAAATATGTAAAGCTGATGTGTGACCTCTGTAGTGTGGGCGACCACTCATTCGATTTGGCATTAAGCTTTCAATCGGGCTTGTTCTGAAAGCGCCCGTGGCTATGCGGATACCTCGATGGTGAACAGGGTCTAGCATCTTTAGCGCGCTCGGGGCGGCAGAGTTGTATACCACGACGCCACAATCCAATCGTGACCGAATCAGGCTCTTATATCGATTCATTAAGCACTTCCTGACACTACCCCACGTAGTCTGGGATAGAAGTTTCATTAGGTTCATTGTTTTCACACATTTTTCTTTAATATGTTTAATGTGTGGGACGAAAGTGAGTCTATTGTCAAGTGTAACACCTAGAAATCTGTGCTCTTTGTTTACAGGTGTCTGTTGTCCACACAGTTCTAAGCAAGGTCCGGAACCAGGCCTGTCTTTCTTGTAAATAGAACACAAGAACTGTTGAGAGGATTGATTTTAAATCCATTTTTCTCTGCCCAATTTCACACCTTGTTCAAACCATGCTGTACCTGTCTCTCACACACTGTGAGGTTACAGTCATGTCCGCCTAAGTTAATCAAGTTGTGAATCTCTTCAGTGAAATACAAATGTCATCGTAGTTCTAACCTACATGAGTTGAAATAGCGCTAGTATGATTGTATACCATGTCATAGCTAATAACGTCACAACTCATGTTTCTATCACTCTCGCTCGTCCGTTATCTATGCACAATCCAATGATCGCCTTGTTTTAGGCTCGTGTAGAATGCCTGGTGTAGAAATGACCTCATTTCCGTCATGGGATCGTCTATAACTTAGGCGACGCGCTGCTCTGGTCACACACATTTACGCGTGTAATGCACCCACAGAACTACTGTCTTTACAGGAACATGTTGTTCCACCTGCAATAGCTTTGAGGATTCCAAAGAGCGCCGGACAGCCAAGTGTCTGCAAAATAATTCGCTTAACATAGATTCCCAGAGTGCGTGGAACCTGCAAAATTTTATTGCGCTAGATCTTATGTACCCGACATGGCTGCTTAGTGGCTACGATATTGGGCTGCTGAGCACGAGACCGCGGGATTGAATCCCGGCCACGGCGGCTGCATTTCGATGGGGACTAAATGCGTGTACTTACATTGAGATGCACGTTAAAGAACCCCGGGTGGTGAAAATTTCCGGAGATCTCCACTACGGCGTACTTTATAATCAGAAAGTGGTTTTGGCGCGTTAAACCCCATAATTAAATAAATTAGCTCTAAACCATAGCCATAGCACACGAGCCGCAATACTGCTGTCGGCCTCCCATGGTATTCTACATAAAGTCCAAGGACGATAACGTCGCCGATGTTATTATAGAGGAAATTTATTTGTACATTATCTGAGAACTACTGTCCTGTTGTGCCAACTAGACAACAGCTTGATCTTGAACGCACCCAATTCTACTGTCATACTGCCTCATTGGGCAATGTACACACAGAAATTGGTAGCCTTTTCTTGAAGACTAAGGGTGCAATTCTATTAAACAAAATGTTTCATAGGCTTAGCATATCCAGTTTCACAATGTGTCCCTTTGGAAGACGCCATGGTCCCAACAATACGGAGCAGTTTGGCCTATCCACGGTCATTCTTGAACCATAGATATGGAAGTGCTGTATAAGCGCTTTAGTACATTTTCCATACAACGTTTAGTACATAAGTACATTGTCCCACCGGAAATTGCTTTCAGCAGCCTAAAGAATCGCGGAAAGCCAAGTATCTCCAAATACTTCGCTTAACATAGATTCCCTGAGTGCGTGGGACCTGCACAATTTTATTGCGATATCCATAGCACTCCAGCCGCAATACCATTGTCGGCGTCCCATGATAATCTGCATAAAGTGCAAGGACGATTACATCGTCGACCCTCGCCGTATGCTGCATGCTTGAGTGAAAGCGGGCTAGACCGACACGACGACAGCGGCTCCGTATATAGCGCGCCATGGAGGAAAGCCAGATGGAAGCGCTGAGTCTTCTGTGCAATGGGGAAGGACTACACCGAGTGCTTCGACTACACCGGGTGATTGCACCGGCGACTACACAGGGTGATTCCTTCGCCTTGCTCTAGGCCGCGCGTAGATCAGTTGGCTCGCCGCTGCTGCCGAGATTGCTCACTGCAGTGCTTTGACAGCGAGTGTCCGCGGTCGTCCATTGATATGTGTTCATTTTGAACGTGCGTGCGTGACACCATGCTTGTCAATCTACATTCAGGAAGCTAATCTTTACAACTTGATACGGCTGCGCAAACTAATATCCTTACTTCGCATAGTTTCAGACTCGCATCCCATCTTGAGGCTCAGTTCCAACGCACGGCTATGCGTTATAGTTGCAGTTCAGCTGCGACGAAAAATAGCTGGATCTTTCGCGGTTATGGTTCAACACTCTAATTAAGGCTTGCCTCGTCTGCTGCAATTATTGCGAGGTATGACAGCCGCGTAATTAAACACCACGCAGCAATCTATCGTGTAATGTTACACATTAGTCCATTGAATCGGCCAATTGATACTGTGTACGTCACTATCGAGCCATCAATAGACGTTAACGCCGAAAATGCGCATTGATGGTTTTCAAAGGAGCGTTTACTACTTCAGCCGCACACACACGAGTCTTACGTGGTATTATTTGCTACAAACCGTATTTTCCCGGGTAAAAGATGCGTACGATAATTATGGAGCAGCTGGTGCACGTCTATACAATTAGTCGGCACGAGGCATATAACTTTACAGTTCACATTGAATTAAAATCAGTTACGCAAATTTTCCCCATGGGAGACAATAAACATTCTTCATTTATTGAGCGCATGTGTAAGCCAGGCTTCGGCAACGGATGGCTGACTTCAGGTTTACAAACACAGGCAGACGTTCAGTAGAGGTGGAAGGCATACGCCTAATGTCAGGCCCAAGGCAGTGCAGCTCTTAAGGCAGGCTATGAAGTCAGGACATCCGCTGCCCGTTTCTGCAAGAAAGCATGTTTTGATTGGAGGACTCCGACAACAAGAATAAGAATCTTGATGCAGCAAAACAAATTTGTTGCAAGTTATTTGCAAACAGTCCGCTAATAACAGCGAAATTATATGTAAATGCCTAATGCTAACACCTTAGAAATACCTGCGTACATTTGAGAGTACGCTAGCTCTGTGTTTATTACTTACAACAGTAATGCCTCTGAAACTCCACACAGCGTCTTCGGCCAAACCACTCACTGGTTACGCGCACAAAAAGCACGCACAAACACCGCCAATAATATTATTTTGCGGGGTACAGAACAACGCATATTACCAAATTCAAAAGGTTCGAAGTTGTTCAGTTATCAGGACGTTCATTCTCAAAGTGGACATGAAGGAAGATTTCTCAGGTGAAGGTGGGGTGATTACTTGGTGCCAATGTCACAAACAACTCTTTTTGTCGGGGAAAATAAGAAACAGTTTTGTCTGACTTTTCAGCAATAGATGTGAAAATACGCCACGTAAAGAATAACTACCGTCAAAAGGAATCCCTGAGGGAGCATTTTCAGTTGGACCTCTTCTCTCTGTATTCATTTATACGTGGCACGGCTCACGGGGCGACAATTCTCTGCGTAATTGAATATTTTCTCGGTAGACTTGTCCTGGATATTTACTCGAAGGAACAGCCACAATGGTATTCATCAAAACATGGTGTGGGTGTTTCGACGTATTGGGAAATCACGAATCCAATAAAGTCAATGGAACCTGATATCTATCGAACCACAAATGCGGAAACATTTAAATGTAGAAGGTCAGTCATGTTAAATGACATATACACACATTTATTCTGTATTGAAGAGACTGAATAGAAGAAATACTGAAATATTTATATTCTGTTGAAGCCCTCGCTATAACAGAGTAAAAAAAATGTGGTGTGTGCGTGTGCACCTAATAAGCCCTACTGTACAGCTTATATAACATGACAATTTAGACAAACAGTAAACAATAAAGTTTTCTATAGGTAGCATACTTTCTCGCAAATATCACTAAGAATAAAAAGAGCCCCAATTACATTTGCATATGCGTTCACTTTATGAACTTAGTGAGCCAAGAAGTATTCTGAGTACGTTTTACCTATAATACATATAACATTCCAACGAAAACACATGCCACCTTCTTAAAAGAGAAAAGAAATTGCGTTACAACAATCAAACAGGTATGTCTGCAATACTTACTGCACGTACAACTCTGCTGATCGGTTGTCTCCTCCGCAGCAGCCATCACGGCGAGGAACGCTGCACACAAATAGGCGCGGATTGCAACAAATTTCTGATGGTGTATCCAAGTTTCTTTGTGAAACTACAGCTCAACGAATTGCAAAGAAGGTTTCGCCAGCCTGTGAAATCGACTGTTTCGCAGGAGACGGAAGAGGATCAAATCGTAAGTGTATTTTGTAGAATCTCACCGTTACCATCATTGAAGCTGCAATTTCAATGAGAATGTAATTGTATGTGGCCGAAGTGTGTGCCCACGATCCCAATTTCAGTAGTGAATATCGCGTTCATAATTAATACTGCGTTTTCATTACACATATGGAATACATTGCCAGCTGGCGCCGTCCACTTACCTCCGAGTACTGCAAGGAGGAAGATGGCAGAGGTGAACTTCATCTTTCCAATAAGTCTGACTGTGGTGCCTGCGAGCACGAAAGGAAATGATCACTATACGCGCCACACAGAACACACCGTGCCGTTTCGAAAAAGAGGAATTTTTTTGAACAGAAGGTCAAGTCGCTTAAAATTTTCTACGAATTTTAAAATGTATATGATCGACTTCCGCCTTCAGTGGGAACTTGAACGCGCCCTGCAACTTTTGAAACCTGTGCTTACTTAAAGGAGCTCACCGCAACGTTCTGCATAAGGTAGAGTTTTCATTCAAATTGGGCTATCTCTTGTGCAAAGATACCAACCATCTCTGCTCTCGTTACTGGACGAAGAAAGTCAGTTGGGCATGGCTGTTGAGCAACTTGCGGCTGAGAATAGCTACCGCTTAAAATATTGATGCAAACTTGACTGAATCTCTATGGCAAGCAAGGTCGCGGTTGAGGCCATTCTATCTTAGGGTGCCATGTTGTTTGAGGTTGTTTCGCATATTATTCCGCAAATATATAAGGAATCGCGCCATAGTGGCGGTAAATAGAGAAGTACATGGCGTGCGGCTTACGAACCGGACATATGTCGTGCGTAGCATATAAAGAAAATCATTTCGCACCCATCGCGTCGAGCTGGTTATTGTTCCGCTTCTACTTCATATAGTAACGAAAGCAATTTCTGTTTCGGGAGCTGAATCTTTTTTTTTAATTTCATGTTTTTCTGCTAATATGAAGGTTTACGGGGAAAATACATATCGGAAAATAAAGCAAGTTAATGAAGATAGGCTTAGCGCAATACATCATTTTCAATCTAATGCACAACCAAACCTATCGACTCCTCACAAATATTTGAAAAAACTACCTGAAAAGAAAAACCGCTAGAATGATACTTAGTATTCTATCGCACAGAAGCTGCAAGTCTGATGATGGAACGCGATGGGTCTCCTTTATATCTCTCTTTAGGCCGGAAGTGACGCACGTTCGGAAGCGCCACGAAGCTGCTCGTCGATTCAGTTTGCACGCGATAACGCTTCTGTTATTTGGTCGCCAGGTTTTGTTAGCTTGATTTATAGTTTAAAGCGATGCCTGCTTCCTGAACCGCCTTATGAAAAACAGGAAAACGGAAACATGTTTCTTTCCCAAATTAGAATTATTTTTGAGCGCGTGACATTGATTTGAATGCTCTTTCAGGTTTATGTACTCAGCTTCAGTAGCAATTACAATGCGCATTTTCACATAAAATTGAAATCCGCAATTTTTGACGAACTTTATTTGTACATTATCTGAGAACTACTGTCCTACGGTGCCAACTAGACAACAGCTCAGACAGAACTCAATAATCTCATATCAATCTTATGTTCTTTATTCAAAACAATTTGATTTAGCATGTCTCCACATACAAATCTGTCTGTGGAGACGAGGTAAAATCACTTATTACACCTATATCCACAGCGCATAATTTTTAAATTATTTAAAAACCTAAAATTATTTACTAGTTATGCATGATCAGCTTCCCTTCCTCATTGCTACAGTTCTTTCTCTAGCCTAGTGTAGTAGAAAATAAGAGGAGAGGTTGTAATGCTTGATTTAAATATTTATTATTGGCGATAATGATCACGTTTGAATAATTTTTCAGAAAATTGCGACGTACCGCAAGCGTCTCTTTCTACCATGTGACTTGATAAGGGACTAAAGTGAGATTAGTACTTCTGATCGCTTGCCCCACATAACGGGCCTTTTAAAATGGAACCAGATATTATCATAGCAATAATTTCTTGGGCTCAAAGTGCGTACTAATATTTTATTTTAAGACAAGTACCCCTTTTCTTTCAACGCAGCAAGTTAGCAAAATGCATTTCCTCATAAAGAAGTGACATGTAAATCTCCCTTTTCTTACTGCGTAGTGAAAAAGGCTTCCTCTATTTTATCTGGAACAGTAATAGCGCTCGTGCTCTCTGCTTCACAACCACATAATTACACCTTCGTCTGCGAAAACCTTCACTTACAGCTACCAACGACTATTTCAAGAACTACGGAAATATCAAACTACTAAAAAAATACTGCAAGAAATATTGTTCCCCTATTATTCCGTATCTTGTTTTTGTACCGCCATCGTGGATATGCTATTTGTACTGCCGAAAGAAAAACTGGAGTTAGTGCGCAGCTGGCAGGAGAAGTCATTGTACTCATCGGCCGCGTTTACTGCCTCCTGACCGTGTACTGACCTGAAAAAAACTGTCTGACCGAAACTCCCAAGACGTTGTTCTTCAACGGCCTAACAACATGGACTTCCAAGTTGACCTTGAACCCACCAAATTCTACTGTCATATCGCCTCATTGGGCAATTTACACACAGAAATTGGTCGCCTTTCCCTGAAAACTTAGGCTGGAATTGTATTAAATAAAATATTTCATTGGCTTAGCATATCCAGTTTTATAATGTTTCCGTTTGGAGGACGCCATGGTCGCAACAATACGGAGCAGTTTGGCCTATCCAAGGTCATTCTTGAAGCATAGAAACGGAAGTGTTGTATAAGCGCTTTTCATATTTGAAATATGGGTAGCCTTGATATGCATTGCGAGATACCTTCTTAAGGTGCCTAATTTTTTACAAATTGTGAACAATAATATTCTCACATTAGTCCTGGCGTATGTATGATTGTAAATATTTACATATCAATTATCACCGATTTATATGTTCTATGTGAAAGCTTATCGCTTTCAACTGTTTTGCTTAACTAAAACCGCAGTAAGCGAACTTCATGATTCTTCGATTGGACTAAGTTCGTTTTTACCGACAGGCTGGGAATTGGTTGCAAAATATTGCATGGGGCGAACTCAATCGACGAGCAAACTTCACTGGAAAATTTGCCAACAAATTTTTCGGGACGTATGGTGCATATAAGATGAAGCTCACACCAAATGTGTTCTGTATCTAAAACTTGGTTGCAGGAAAGATATGCACCCGGCTCCCCATTTGCTGTATGTTTTTCCGCATACATGCCTCCCTTTAAATTTATTATCGAACAGACTTTGGCCACCTTACTGCATAACCGTTCTGGAGGATAACGACCATGTGGAGGATAACGACTGCATACGCCGTCGTTGTCCTCTACTTGGCCCTCTTCTTCCTACCTAAGCATGGCGATTGTGGTACCCATGTTAGCCGTGCTGCTGTTGTGCTATCGGAAACGTGACCTCATGCTGCCATTTTGAGACTTAGGGTTGGTTTCTTATATCTCTACAGCTCTATACTTTGTTAGTGTTCGACAATTATGTGAATCAATAGTGTTTTATGATATTCCCCGTCAAGTCTTTTTTAATGACCACCAAATGTTTAAACATCTGCGTTGGAAATTCGAACGAAAAAGGTTGGTTTGTTAAAAAACTGCTTTATTTCTGATTATAATGAAGGACAGTACGTCAGATTGGTTTACAGGAGAAGGACGAAATAATCAGCTGAAGAGTGCCACACCAGATACAGCTTTTATAAATGGAAAGCTTTATGGCCGCAAGCTTGCGATATTGCCATGGCACTGCTCCAAGGAGTCACATGACGTCCCAACGCTCGTTGCGCCGCGGATATTTCTCTCTGTCTCGCTCCCTAGTCACCACTGCACATGCGCCACTAATAGCACCGAGCCACAGGTGTTCCGCCGCGGCGCAGCGCCGAGCCTTTCCACCACCGCTGTTTGGTATGACGTCACACCGTGTTCCTCGTTGTTGCTCTCGCCTCCGCTCGCTTCGCCAGCTGCGTCGCATCCCTGACAACATGTCGGAGGATGGAAAAGGAGAGCTCGCGTGCGCCGCAACTACAGTTGAGGCGGAAGTATGGATGGCGAGAATTCTGATAAGCACCAGGAGGCCTGCAATCGATATCAGAACGAGATGAAGAGGGAAAGCATCGCCCAGGAAACAGAGGAACAACGCGCCGAACGAATGTCTAAGCGCCATGAAATAGCTACAAAAACCAGACTAACCTGGACTTGCAATCAAGATTAAGGAAGGTTAACCAGGCTGTGCCTTAGCTTTCTCTATTTATGTCCTGGCATAGCCGAGCTAAGCCACTGCCAATTTTTCGTAACTCAGACATAAATTCTTCTTCTCAATGTATTAGGATTGCAGTGCGAATGAAACTTACTCTCAGATATCGTTGAACACAAACAGCACCTATTTACACTACGCGTCAAGGGCCTCACTTGCGTACTTGCTTCCGACATAGAAGTACTTCACAGTACATGAATTGCTTAAGAGGAAGCTTTAGCTCGGGCCCAACTCCGACGCGGCCTATTCAAATACATGTAAAACGCAAAAACGTTTTTATGAGATAACCCCTGGACAGATTTTGATGAAATTGGTTGCATTTGAAAGAGAATGTTAAATTCTAGTGACTGTTGGAAGCCAAATTTCGATTTAGGGCTTGAATTTTGTTTAAATGATTTTCAAATATTTGACCGTTCGAAAAAAATAGAAGCACGAAGTTTACAAATTCATAGCTCTGCATCAAGAACTGATATCGCGATTCTGTAAACGGCATCCATTAGATCATTCAAAGCGGACAAATTCAGTATGTCATTTTACATCTTACGTGAATTTGTTATGTTGGTTACAATGGTTTTGCAAAATTTGTATTTTCCTATGATTAAATTTTTTATATTCATGTGTAACATATCAATTTTGTCCGCTTTAGATGTACTATTAGATGCAATTCACAGAATTGTATTATCATTTTTAGTGGTTGAGTTACAGAGTTGTAAACTTGATAGTTTCATTTTTTGAAAATTTTTGATTTTGCCAATTTATGATAAAAAATTGACCACTTCACTGAAAAATTCGAAACCAACAGTCACTTGATTTTAGCTTTGTCTTTTAAAAGCAACAAACCTCGTCATATTTGGTGCAGTGGTTGCCGAGAAAAACGAATTCTCCTTTTACATGTATTTAGATAGGAGCACCCGAGCTAAAGCTTCCTCTTAAGGTTTTAGTCTTACGGCCGCGCGCTGCATAGCTACCACGTGGAATTGCCCTTCTCATTTCGTAACCATTGAACACTCTAACACTATTGTTCCACAGGTGGCAGCTGCATGTGTTATGTGAACTAAGCTGTAAGCAGGACGTGGAACATAAGCAGCTGCGATAACAGCACCATAAAGAAAGCGTCGGAGAACAGCACTCCTGATGTTTGAGAACCTAGAGCACAGGTTCATAGGCCAGCTTTACCATTTAGACTGGGTTTTGTAAGGCTTGAATTGTGAGCATTGCCCATCGTACATACGCGAACAAATTAAGGCTCTTTGCTAGGATGAGCGCACATGCACGATCTTGTTTCTTATCGTAGTCTCAAGTAAGGGGGTTGCGCCAAGTGGCACTGTAATCTTTGCTGATATCAGAAAGATTAATTAACATAAGCGCATTATGTACGTGTGAACACTCACCAGCTGACACACACTATTTCGTCAGACAGGTGATTTATGGCGCTAAATGCAGATGTTTAGTTCATCGAAAGGAAACTATTTCACTGGCTGGAGAAATCTCATTCACCAATCGCAAAAGCTATAGCTTTTTAAACAAACGTGGGCATACCGTTGGAAATTTATTCCTGCTCTATTTTGCGCTAACCTCTATGTAGCTTTCCTGGCCAAGATTACTGCAGCAGAGGAAGAAATTGACTAGCTGGTTAGTGTAGAGGGTAGAATTACGTTTGTATATAGAAACGTATTTCTTTCGAAAAATCATAAGCCTGACATATTGCCCGGTGTCTAGAACACCCGGACGGAATGGATCAGATAACTATTCGATGTTCACTCTCCTGCTAGTGCTTGGCGAATACCAGTTAATGTACCTGCGTGCTTGTGAAATGGTGCGTATGTCTGGCCAGGTCCCGCAACGGCTTAGAGAAGGGCACTTGACGAAAAAGGCGGCTTGGAGTTACGAAGACACAACGACAGCACGAGAAACAGAATGTGGTGAAGGATGCCAACATTGAAAACACGCGCAGTGCAAACGGCGGAGGGCTGAACAAGACCTGCATCATCACAACGAAGAGGAGGGCCATTATATGGTGTCTTCACATCTCGCAATTTAGAACGCAAGTCAGTACCAATAAGAGAAAGCGATGCACCTGTGTCAACTAAGGCTTCGTTTCGAACACCTTCAACAAACACCAAAAGTACATTTGACGGGCGCTCCGGAGGAGTTTCACACTGTCCAAAGATGCAGCTTTCCCTCCTGAAGCTGCACGATTTTGTTTTCCGGGCGGCGATCTGTTCTCGTCGTAGTAAATACTGACTGGAAGAATACGTTGAAGAAGTGTGCTATTTGCGTCTTTTCCGTGATCATTTGAGATCCGCTTTTTATCTTGTATATCTCTTCTTTTTGATCCCTTATGTGCATCCAAACATTTTGTGGCGAAGATTTCAGGAACACAGAAAGCGTTATGTTAAAGTACTTTCGCTTAGAGTCCCGTAACGCTTATTTCACTTGAGCCCACAAATGGGATACCTGGGTTGGTATCCAAGTCCTCAGCCAAGTTCAAGTGGGTGAGGACTTCTATAGTGATTTATACAGTACCAGCGGTACCCAACGCGATAATGGAAGAGTGAATAGGCTAGAGGTATTTCACATCCCACATGTAACGCTGGAAGAAGTAAAGAAAGCCTTGGGAGCTATGCAAAGGGGCATGGCCGCAACACATGCCCTTCGGCCTATGAAATGCCGAGCAAAGCTTCCAGCACTTTACTGACATCCTCCTTCGCAGCCTACCCTTTGTTATTGCCTATGTTATTGAGGGATTTGTTGCCAGCTCTATGTCGTCCCAGCAACTCAACCATCTCCACCTCGTTTTTAAGTGTTCGACTGAACACGGCCTATTTCTCAAACAAAAAATGTGTGAATTCAAAGAACACTCTTAATTCTTGGGTCACTTCGTTGTCATCAGCATTTAACCCCTCTCCTACAAAGTCAAAGCCATCATAGGCATTCTGCATCCAAATTACTGCAACAGTTGAACAATTTCATCAACTCATCAACAATTATTGAAGCTTTATTCCTCTGTGTGCCAATATCATGTAGCCTCTTGAAGCCCTGCTCAGTTCCGCAACATCTACAGCAACTTCCATAAGTCGGCTGATCCTCCTGGCACTGCCTTCATCACAATCTTTCTCCTGTAAACTTTATGGTACACGCTCAGCAGGATGCTAAAATGACCTGCACAGTTGAAGCTTCAAAATGAGGGGTCTAAGGCGTGCTTCAACAGCTAATTGATGCCCAGTGGATTAATGGATAAGATGGTTGAAGTGGCTGAGGAGATCTATATATATTTATAGAGTGCCAGTGGCACCCACGACGGTAATGGAAGACGGAATAATCTAGAGGAATTGGACATCACACAAGTAACACCGGAAAAAGTAAAGAAAGCCTTGGGAGCTACGCAAAGGGGGAAGGCAGTTGGGGAGGTTCGGTATGCAGCAGATTTGTTGAAGGATGGCGGCAGATTCTTCTAGAAATACTGGCCACCCTGTATACGCAATGCGTCATGACCTCGGGAGCACCGGAATCTAAGATGAACGCCAACATAATATCCATCCATAAGAAAGGGGACGCCACGGACTTGAAAAATTATAGACCGATCAGCCCAGTGTCCGTTGCCTACAAAGTCTTTACTAAGGTTATCGCAAATAGAATAGAATAGAATAGAACTAAAGGAGCACGAAAGATTTCCTAAAGGTTACTCAACAGTAGACCATATTCACACTATCAGTCAGGTGATAGAGAAATGTGCGGAATAGAACCAACCCTTATATTCAGCTTTCATTGATTACGAGAAAGCGTTTAACCCAGTCGAAACCTCAGCTGTCATGGATGCATTACAGAAGCATGGTGTACACGAGCCGTATGTAAAAATACTGAGAGATATCTACAGCTCTTCGCAGCCACCGTAGTTCTAAAGAACAGCAACAAAATACCAATAAAGAAAGGCGTCTGGCAGGGAGATACGATCTTTCAATTGCTTTTAACAGCGTGTTTACAGGAGGTGTTCAGAGTCCTGGATTAGGAAGAACTGGGGATGAGAGTTAATGGAGAATACCTTAGTAACTTGCGATTGGCTGAGGATATTCTCTTGCTAAGTAACTCAGGGGACAAATTGCAATGCATGCTCACGGACCTGGAGAGGCAAAGCAGAGGGGTGGGTCTGGAAACTAATCTGCAGAAAACTAGAGTAATGTTTAACCGACTCGGAAGCGAACAGCAGTTTACGATAGATAGCCAGGTACTGGAAGTGGTTAGGGAATATATATACTTAAGGCAGGTAATGACCACGCATCCGGTCACGTGACTGAAATAATCAGAATGCGCAGCGGTGCCTTTGGCAGGCATTTTCAGATCATGAACAGCAGGGGGAAGCACGTATGGGTAAGAAACCTGGAGGCTTAAGAAAAGGGTTCTACTTAAATTGAGCACGATGCCGGGAGCTATGGAAAGAAGAATGATGGATGTAACGTTAAGAGATAGGAAAACAGCAAATTGTGTGGTAGATGTAATCAATTTGCGTTTGTTCCATGTTGAAATGAAGAAAAAGAAATGGGCATGGCAGGACTTAATGACCATCGGATAACCGACAGTCATTAATGGTTGCGGACTGGATTTGAAGGGAAGGGAAGCGTAGCAAGCGGCGGCACAATGTTAGGTAGGCGGATGAGATTAAGGAGTTTGCAGAGACAACATGGCCACAATTAGCACATGACAGGAGTTGTTGAAAGAGTATGGGAGAGGCCTGTGCCCTGCAGTGCGCATAACCAGGTTGATGATGAAGGTGAATATTGCTCACAATATATATATATATATATATATATATATATATATATATATATATATATATATATTGATCTATATATTTCAGATCTATTGGGTAGATTTGGGCAAATGAATACCTATGACGTAGCCAAAAGTCGGAGAACTGATTAGCAGCCAGATGGATCTCATGAGCTACCAGGTCAAGTAGAGGCAAAAACATAGTCAAATAGATGATGACCTTAGAAGTACGTGCAAATCCGGCGTGTTTTATTTTTTAGAGCCTGTTATTTTCATTGAACAAGAGCACATAATTAGTCCTGTCTGTGAAATGAAATGGTTGTGGTTTGATGCGTTATACTTTTCGGGAAATAAGCTTTCGTGGCTATCTGTAAACTGTATGCATCAAATGTCAACCATATTTGCTTTAGCAGCAATAACTTGAGGGGTCTATTGCTGTGCCTGTAAATTGCATCATCGCTTTTTTCAGGTTATGAAAGTGAATAGCCAGACTCCATTGCATGCTCAAAAGCTGCAAATGCCAGGACTCCCGGTTAGGCGTATGCCTTGAACATCCACTCGAAATCTACCTGTGCCTCTAATTTTGATTGGAGTCCTGCTTTGGCTGGTTATAAATGTGTCCTGTTTGCTGAATCAGAATGACAAATTCTCTATCTAATAGTAAACCGGTCATATCACACACTTAACTAATCAAAATAGGTCGAACGAGATAGTCGGCAATGTAATCATTACCTGTTACAGCGCTGTGGGAATGTTTCCGTTACCGCAAATAAAACAGTTTGCTGCAAATATTCCCGCGCAGCGTAATTAAAATTTATGAACTCAAATGAACTCAAGCTTTCCTGAAAGCTCGCATAAACTGCAGTGGGCACAATTAGCATGATTTTAAGTGTCGTAACGGGACCAATAGCGAACGCCTCATTTTTTGCCAACATCGAACTGTAACATGTGCCACATCTAGAAACCGTAAGAGCACATGAATCCTGATATGGAATGTATGCAGAGAGGTGATGATAGGAAAAAAAAAGCAATATGCACAGTTTTAAATATGTGTTGCTTTATTTACGTCAGCTTCTAAAGAAGGTTTTTGCCAATTTGTTCTGCTATCTTGGATAGCTATCTGCTATCTGAGACAGAAATACATTCGCCCACACCCCGAGAACATGCGAGAACCGGCCAGATACTGCAATTTCTTGTAGACCAACACGTGTCCGCGCCTCCAAACACTTAGTAAGAGACTCCCTGCACTCAATGGAGATACGTTTTGTTGGTGCGGAGAGCGGCTAACTCTTGCCTACGTTCCGTGCACATGTAAAGTGTGAGCCTCAAGTTACTATTCTCCCCTTACGAAGCTAACGCCGAGATTTGGCTTGCTAGTGAAGAGCTAAAGAGCCAAGGACCTCTTCTGGGACAATTTAGCGAACCGCCGAGGCCAGTTAAGCTCTGGACTCAGGGACCCTCCAGCCGCCGAAAGCCTTGAAACTAAGGTTAACACTTCTACCTCCGCTGTGGATATAAGCTCGGTATTTTACCCTCTCGGGGATCGGCCAACGCATTCCTTTCGACATTAGGGGCGTAAGCCAGCAAGGGTACACGCCTCCTTCCACCTCCTCGTGAGAACGCATACCGGTATTTCACCATCTCCTGGATCGGCGACTACATTGCCTTCCCTTATACGGTTGGAAGCAGGTCAGCATAGTCCTCCCACTTTCTCCTCGGACCGCATGCCCGGTATGGCAGTTTCTCTGATATCAGCGCACATTTTCCAGTCGCCTGTACTGACGTAGGCCGGCCAGTATGCGCCTCCCTACTTCTCCTGGGAGCGCATGCCTGGTCTGATCAACGTATGCTGTGCGGAAATATTTGTCGCACTTTATGGTATTCCCCTTAAACTAAGCATGCCGATAACTCTGGAGCAAGTCATTGTAACACATCTATACATCGTTCGTTGCGACGATGTCGATACGTTTTGTGTGGATTAAGGTAGGTGAATTAGCATGAACCACCTATGCTGTATAATTAAGCAAATATTTATTGTTAGACATGGAACAGGTAACATTTAATAACCGGCCAGGAAGGCAAGGTTTATTGCAAGCGAAAAATGGACTTCAATCAAAACTAGAGGCGCAGACACATTTCCAGTAGACGTTCAAGCATATGACTAAATAGGAACAATGGTTTTGCAGCTCTTCGTGCCGGCATTGGTGACTGCGAATCCGCTGCCAGGACCTGCATGAAAGCTATGAAAGAATTTGTTGGCCCATGAACTCACAGCCCCAAGTAATTTACTGCCCGTATGCAAATGGGATTGGAATTTGGTTCGCTCCATTGGGTATTTAACACGGACGCGCAATTCGTGATACGCCGCACTCGTGAACCCACAATCTGCGTACGTCTGAGAACGCCCAAGATCTGGGCTCGTTTGCTATTACAATTATAAACTATGAAAAGTCGCATATCTTATTTTCCAAGAACTTCGGTACGATTCGCACGAGGTGACGTTTGTATTGACTATGCTCTGACCTTTACTTGACGTGGCGTCTCATGCAACACAGTTGTCTGTCAATGGGCAGTCTGACCATAGGCTTAGTAAACGAAATTCATTTCCAGTGGTTTGCCCACGGTTTTTCATTAAGAAGACTTCCATTCTTTTTTCCGTTGGCAAAGTATGAAACCCGTTATGTGCAATGCATCTGATGTTATTGAAACCCCAGACACGGAAGAAGTTTATTAAAGGAGTGCTCCCCATATCCAAACAACATTTAGACACCTCAGAATACCTTCTATGTATTGTTAAGACAGGTTAAGGTAAACAGGGGAATAAAGTTTTGCTATAGATATGAGTCGTGTGGCTACAGTACCAAAGCTTGCTTCGGAACAGTGTTTAACGTGGTACGCTCAGAAGCGCTCAAAAGCATACAATTTAGATCAGGCAACTTAAGTTCTACCCTTACGTAAATACCACGAATATGCGCACGCATGATTCAACATATCTTCACAATACCGAAACAGCCACATCCTACGTATAACAGACACTAATAAAATATGGCTGTGCAATGCTGCAGCACAACCCACGCAGTGCATTCCTATGTTCAAACTATTATTAGCACTGGTGTTCCATGTGATACTATAATTGTTTCGCCCTTTGTATCACCCCATGAGATTTGATCTAGAAACATAATTTTAGTTTGCAATATTTTGTATCTTTCAAAATACCACCCGATGGCTGACTACTGTGGAGAAATTTTGATTCCTTCTAAGAGAAATATCTGTGAATGCATAGCACAAAAAATCATCAATAAAGATTGAAGGAGCTCGATAGCGTAAGCAGCTGGCATTGTTACTTTTTTAGCGCTGTTGTGCTATAAAAAGTATTTCTTTTCTTCAAATTATAAGGTAGGCTTATGTACAAATACTCGAGAGGCAGGCGAATTGAAATTTAGGTAGATCCTCAAAGAAAATGGGAGAATTATGAAACTTCGGACAATAAATAATCTTACAAGGGGAGTTGGAACGAAAGTTATCCTAGTACAAGCTTTAGCGATGATCTGATTTTGGGGTTCAGGAAAAGCCGGCCACTGGCTTCACAGTAATTGACTCATACAAAAAAAAACCATTCTACCTAGAAACCTACCGTTAACTTTTAGTTGCTCCATTGCGCATCTTCTGGGTTTGCTGTTCTGCTGCCGTCATCATAGCCAAGAATGCTCCGCAGCGATGAGCCAAAGATAAAAGTAATACGAAGAGATAATGAACGTTACTTCACAAAGCTTTAGCTTCTTGTTGTGGGGAAGGAAACTTCCTCAGCCAATGAAATTCTTCGTTTCGAAGGAGATGGGGGAATACTCATTCGTGTCCATTTACATTGCGACATCTCACCATTTCAAAGTTTTTACACGCAGTATATGTCACAGAGGGCTGCTTTATGGGAACAAAACATGTTGAGAACTTCGTATTGCGTT
The DNA here is from genome assembly GCF_050947875.1 of Dermacentor variabilis. Taxonomy (NCBI): domain Eukaryota; kingdom Metazoa; phylum Arthropoda; class Arachnida; order Ixodida; family Ixodidae; genus Dermacentor; species Dermacentor variabilis. Next base: position 84,319,921 of record NC_134578.1, read on the forward strand.
TATACAACGAAATACTTTCAATAACAACAGTGAGTGCAGTACCACATGGCGTGACCCATTTACCTTCCAGTACTGCAAGGATCAATATCACAGATTTGAACTTCATCTTAGGAATGAGCCTTACGGTTAGCTGTGAGGGAGAAGCGAAATGTTGACAGTGTGAATAAATGAAATTGCATTTGCGCTGAAAATGCGTGTAATAAAACAATTCTTGTTGGTTTAACATATTCCTATGCCCATTAGGTGTTAAATATACCTTTGAAACCACGCTGACTCTCAAGAAAATCAAGTCTGGTGCGCTTGCACCCTCTTTCAAGCCAGTGTTAGCACACTTGCTTATGTGCGGCACACTGCATACAGGTTCCATGCATAACGCATGCAGATCTCCACATGTTGAAATATAGTAGCATATTCTGCGATGGCTAGGAGGAGAGAAAAGTGATTTGATGCGGGCATTCTGTACCTAGGGTCGCAAAGCATAGCTGCATAAGACTTCCTCTAGTCAGAAATGCTGCCACACTGGAAACAAGGCCACATGTAAGGCACTTATCTCAGAGTGCACACTGTTGTAGGTTGCTATGAACAATATTTCAGAAATGTGAGTGATCCTAACAGCAGTCCTGCTTCTATAACGCACAAGAAGATGACTTGCTTACTCAAGAGGTGTATCTGGTGCCGGGCTTTTAATGAGGTACATCCTACACTTTGTGTAAGGTTAGTAAGGATGTACGCTTCTTTTCTGAGTTTACTCATAAGAATTTCCATTGTAGTTGTGCTTCCGTTATGAAGATATTGGGAAGTCGTTCAAAGGCCCGACGGGGACTATAGGTATAAGAAGTTAAAACGCAATTCGTCGAAAGAATTAATGTCCAGAAGCAAATTATAAGGTAAATGCATAGGCAAATATACTGTCTGCTCACAGACATACATCGACTCGCATCTCCCATAAATAGGCTAAATGCGAGAATCAGGCCTGGTTTTCGATGAAGGCTGATGAAGATATGACAATAGTTCTGCTTTATATCTTATTTCAGGGCAGAATAAGAGGTGCGCGTGTTGGAGAAGGTCAATGTGGCTGGAAATGAATGCGCTATTCACAGCATAACGCCAATGCAGGGAGGTAACCGAAACAACTCGTTTGATTTCAAATATAAAGAGACTCACACATGAAGAAAAACATTCGGGAACAAGAAGTCAGATAGGTGTTTTTTTAACAGTAGCCTAATTTTACACCTATGCCGCATCTAAAAGTCCGTTAGGTTTGATTGAACATCTGTCCGGAGATGTTACCTACCAAGGTACGTCGGTACGACAGTGCGGGTATGAACGAGGCGGTGGCCGGTTCCTGTTCTGTGATGAAAAATCAACCCTCATCTGTAACTTGCTTTTCACTTGCTGTTAGGAGGCAACTACAACTTGGCATTCCATAGCCAAGGTGCCCAGATCACCTACGCTGGAGCCGTCTGGCTCCAGCGAAAGTATTTCAGAATCTAACTCGAGACTGATTTGGCGAAGTTGGAATGGCGACAGTGCTGCAACTAGAACGGCATCGCGAACCCGAGCATGCACAAAGCAGCCTAAGCTGTTTGGTGCCGCCTGCGGCATGGCGTAAGAGTAAAAATAGAGTGACATGCTTAGGCGTTTACATTTTATTTATTTTTTATCATAATTTTTTCTTTATTATACATACTTCCAAGACCCCATGGTGCTACAGATAAGAGCGGTCAGAAAGCAAAGTAATATGGAGATATTTATATATATATATATAAAAGGAAAAAAATATTAAGTGATGGCGTCGTGGTCTGCTATATTAAAGGAAGATCTATCCGCGATGTGAATGATGCAATCAGGAAGGTGGTTACGTGGGGCGCGATGCGGCGGAGGCGAGCGCCAGCTGGAAGTATTGCATGGAACCCGGCACGTCGCTCCGTGGCCTCCGAGACACCCACGCGCCGGCGTGCGCGAATGAAGGACGCAGCGGTCAGTGTGTGAATTGTGGAAACGCTGAAAAAGTGGTTTGCTTCACTTTCCGCGTAACAGAACTATGTTTTCTCATATATTAGGATTAGAACCCTAGAGCTATCTTGGCTTTAGGTTGTGTGTATGTCGTAGTTCACGATTTTCCTATGTATGTTGGCTTAAGAAATTCAATTACTTTAGCAAGTTTCTTGCGTCAAATGGATGTCCTAGTGGTGGCTGGCTCTAAAGTGAGACGCCAAAGACGGATTTTCTACGACACGCGCACCTTTCACCTTTCTACGACACGTGTCTCGTTTCCTGTGCGACACGCGCACAGGAAACGAGACACATTTCGTCCACAACAGCAAACCTAATTTTACGCTCACCACGCATTTCAATGGCGTTTTAGGTGAGACGCAGCATCTGTCCGGAAATGGTAGCAGCCAAGGCACGTCGGTGTGGTTCCAAATATAAAACGATGCACACCTGCAGGAATGTATAGTTGTAAACTGAAAAGCAGATACGTATTTTTCCCCAAAACTACTTTTTTCACATATATTACAGATCTAAAACGCACTTTATCTCTTATGCACTATGTTCGTTGACCAAGGTTTGTCAGGTTGAATTATATAGTGAAGTATTGCCTGTCTATAGAACCAAAAGCTCATAAACAGGAAATCGGGCGTATATTTTTCACAAGGGTAGTTTATTTTTATATGCATCACATGTTTATCATTTCGTGCCAGTTTTATCCACTGAGCTTCCGTAAGAACAACTATGCGTATCCTTTCATAAAAGTGAATTGAGAAAACTGTATAGGAAATTGTTCTGTGGGCTGTTTCAAATACTGTTGTGTGGGGCTAAAGAACATTAGCGCTGAAGTCGCTGATACAGTATCACGGTGGTGTTCTTAACTTTGAAACTTTCTTTATTTACCGCCACACCGAAAACAAGTATTACATTTCGGTTCAATAGACACGGCACAGTTCTGAGAATCGATGCATCAGTAATAGATGATCGCCTCTTTCTTCATTGTCTCGTCCAGTTCATTGTCTAGACTACTGGAACAGAACTGAACCAGGACAGTGTGTAATGCTTGCTATCCATAATCATTAGTGCAGAAATTGGTCGTTATTTATTCAAAACTGAAAGAAGTGGCGAAGCAGTATGTGCGGTTTGTCACCATACGACACGCTAAAACAGTCAAATAAGAGAAGTACATTTGATAACCTTTGAAACAAAAGGTTCCCAGTGAATTGAAGCCTGCTGGTGAACGGACAATAACTTTTTAGGCTGAATGTACATTGTATTATTCAAATTCGTAACAAACACGCATTGTTCTTACAAAATAGCGAAGTTTCAAAAATGTTTTTCCTGTTCACACAGTGACATGGAAATCTCTGTTACCTTGTGGCTAATGAAAAAATATATATATAAATGCAACACTAATACTGCGCGAGCTTAAGCTTCGTAACAGTTAAATAGTTACCTTGGGATAATTGCAGATACACATACAGAATCCTCGCCATATTTAGTGAAGTAGCTTAGGAGATTCTACGGAGAAAATTGTTTTGTGCGATTGGAACGCGAAGGTTCTTCGAAAACCGATATGGATAAGATATCATATTGTCATGTTGGCATAATCTTCCTCGTATTCCACTTCTCCGACTGCTAAAGCATGGTTCGAAGCTGCGATGGACACCTTGAACCACTACTAAAATGCAAACTCCCTCGATGGAAATATTGTTACGAATCTTGCGAACGTATTTATCCGTGAGTTCTTTGCAGCACCACTGTCCATAAGCCTTGGTTATTGTAGAGAGAGCTAATGACCTTACTGCCCAGCTCGTGGAAGAAGTCATCACACTATGCCGCGGTATTAACTGCCTTCCGACATCAGACTATCCTAAGGCAAAGGTTCTCACCGAAATAATAAGACCATTGCGGATGTGCCTTCAGTATATTGTAACGACGCCGAATGGACAACGATGCGGAGCAGCACCACCAACAAATACACTTTATCAGTCATCAGAGAGCAAAACTAACAACGACTTCTTTTTCTCCACGCTTAACCTAAAATACCGCCATGTTGCGTTTAGTTATCTACACTAATTAGGACAGCAGGTATGCCTGAAAACACGTGCACAGGGCGAGATTTGAAACGATGTGGAACGTGCTTTGGCTTATGTACCATTTTCTGTGACCAAGGTTATTCAGGTTGATTTATATTTCGCAGGATTGCTTGCTTGTAGCCCCACATGCTCAAAAAAAGGAAAGAGAACACACATTTTTCTCACCGGTAAGTTGCGTTTATGTGCATAACAACTTTAACATGTGGTTTAAGTTTTACGTACTCAGCTCCTGTAAAACTGACTATGCGTATCTTCTCGTAAATGTAATTGAGATAATTTTTGTCAGTAATTGATCTGTGCTTTGTCACAAAGTGGTTTATATTTACTGAACTGCTGGGCCAAAGCACATTAGTGCAAACAGGCTGGCACCATATCACTATGGGGCTCATCAATACAAAATGTTTTCTTGTATTTGCCTCCACACCGCAAACAAGTTTTATATTTCAGTGGAATCACAAGTGAATATTTCTGATAATTTATGCATCAGTAATGGATGATCTGCGCTGGCTCCAAATTCTCCTACAGTTCTTTGTGAAGGCTAGTGTAATAGAAGAAAACTAGAAAAGTGTGTAATGCATTATTAGAGAATTACTAGTGCCGAAAGTGGTTCCTATTTTTTTCGTAGTTATTAGCTAGTGAAATATTGTATATGCTTTGTTATCACGAGACACTGTAAAGAGTGACGTGAGAGAAGTAGTTTTGGTAACCTGTAAATGTTATCAAGACGATGCAAGAGCGATAAATTCTTAGGCTATTCTCACATTGCCATATGTCGAACTCGTAACCAACAAGGTTTTTCTTTCTTTCGAAGCACCGGAGTAACTAAAATGTACTTTCTGGTCTCACAGCGAAATAGACATCTCTGTTGTTCTTGTGCCTAATCAAAATATTTTAATATTTCAAATGCAACAGTAGTACTGGTCGTTCTTTAGTTTGCAACTGTCCGAGCATTCGCTTGCGTTTATTGGCAGAATCATACACAGAATCCACGCCATATTCTGCGATGTAGCTCAGTAGGTGGTTGGGAAAATGGTCGTTTGGTCTTTTGCAGAGTCAAGCTTCATACAAAACCTACAGGGAAAAGGTACCATATGGTCATGTTGGCATAATGTTCGTCGCGTTTGACATCTTTAGCAGGAAAACCATGGAACATCACTGCCATGGCCACTTCGAACCAGTACTCAAATGAAAAAATATCTCACAGAGATAAAGCTGGGAAATCTGGTAACTAGTTTATATCTTATTTCTCCGAACTTCCTATGTCAATATTCCATGAATATTTACGATTGAGCTAATGGTTTTACTGCCCAGCTGGTTCAACAAGTCATTAAACTCAACGGCGGTATTTATATCCTTCCGAAGCGCTCTATCCTAATGGAAACGGCCTTACCAAAATACCAAAGATATCCTGGGTGCACTTTGGAGACATGTTGAAATCAATTACATGAAATGATACACGCTCTGATCCTCCGTGACGGTAGCGTAAGATACTGCCGTTCAGCAACCATAGGAACCTCGTCTTTTGGGCTTCTTTTTCGAGCGTGAGACGAAACGGAATAGGCTACGCCTTCAGCTGAAGCATGGCGGACTAATGCCGACAATCCTGACCAATTTGACGAGCGTACGGAGGAAGCCACTTGAGTGCATGGATTTCAAGTTCGCCCTTATGAGCACTACACCACTCCACGGTTCGACATCCGCTGCCGGCCTGGCCGCCAACAAAGTTGTCTACAGCCGTTGCATTGTTGTTCAACGGCAGAAATAAGTGTACTTTGAAACTAATTTTGGAAGCACCACAAGGCACTGTCATCCCGCGTGATTAGAAAATGAATGCAGAATAATGTGTTACCTTATCTGGAAAACTAAGGACAGCATTATAGTAAACCAAATATTTCACATGCTGAAACAATCAAATTTCTATAACGTATATATTGGAGAACTCCATGGTCTGAACATCGAAGAATAATTTAGTGTCTTAACCTTCGTTCACGATTCAAAGGAAAATAAGAAGTGCTGTATGAGGACTGCCTCTATTTCAGGAATGGGTGGTCCTCTTGACCTGCACTGCCAACTGCCCTCTTTAATAGGCGCCTCATGTGTTATAAAGGAGGAGCAGTGCTCAACTCATCTAAGTACCTGACTATACGAAATGGTAAAGAAGCACATGTCATTTAAATTCAAATATGACGTTAATGAAACCTAAGCACATTCTACTGTTTCAATTATGTAAATCCACAGCACATATATTTAATTATCTGTTCGCTTGGATCGCATGTGTTTCTATTGAGTGCAGCAGATTCAATTGTAAAGAAATTGCGCTGATCGAATCCAACGAACGAGCAATTTTCACTATACCTTTTTTCACAGCCCGACGAGAAGCAAACGAAATTTAGGCTTACGAATAACGGTCTTTTATAACATGCGAGGTGACCGTGCATCAACACACAACGCTGTTACTTTGAACATTTACCTTGGTAGCATTGGCTCTTCACCTAAAGATTGAAAAAAGAAAATACGTAGCGCTCTCAGAGCTCTCAGACTGCAGCATCTTGTTTTATTGGGATTTTGTGTTCCTGAAAAGCTTACTCGAGCTCCTCTAGGATGGCGTATTACTGGCATATTAATGGACCCTAAAGAAGATAGCTGCATTAGCTATTATTGGGCAGGTAAGAGAGCCCACGATGTTTCTGATACTCAGCATGTGCCAGTTACAAGAATAGCATATGCTAGAACTCGTCCCCTGAGACGAAAAGACCTGGTCGAGGCGCT